>NW_019174574.1:522615-571288 GCF_002260705.1 Seriola dumerili | reverse complement strand
GCAGACCCTGCCTGTCAAAGTTACATTTTATGAATCCCAACAACTATGTCTACATTTTCAGAAAGAATTATTTGTCTCTTTTTTACGGTTTGGCCGTGAGCTCGAGTTAAAAATAAAAATAAAGGTTATTTTTTACTGCTTCACGCACTGTAGCCAACTGATGCTGTCACTCTAACTTGAAAAAGTGATTTGCACTCCTCCTTTGAGTGCTCATAGTTTGAAAAGTTTACATGTTATGTAAAAACGGTTGTTGTGTTTTGGAGAGAGCAGAAGTTTTCCTCCGTTTTATAGTTTGAATCACATTTCTACGTGCAGGTATGAGAGAGCTGGGTGACTCAAAAAAAAGGTGAAATTTTGTAGAAAAAAGGTGAAATTTTGTGGGTTTTTAAAGAAAATTCCAATACATTCCTAATGCATTATTTATTCCCAGTATTTTGGAAATAACTTTGGGAAAAATTGGAATTTTAACACCAAAAGTCATAGCACCTCTTTCGGGATCAAGACGCACGTTTTGATGTATATATTACCGGGGTTTTCTCAAAGCTGCGGGACGAGTTATGCGCCAAAATTTGACGGAAGAATAATAATAAGCCCGAAGGAATATTAATAGATGCCTCGGAGCTGAGCACCCGTGGCACTAATAATATAGAAAACTACTTGCACTAATAATGGCAGAGAGGAGTAATAGGAGTGTTGATTTCATATTACATCCTTCAAACCTGGAATTAATCATGATACAAGTGGTTAATTGATCAAACAACAATATAAACATTTCCCAAAGCTAAAAGTCTATAAATGTGGATTGTTGGCAGTTCTTTGACTGTAATAATATGGACATTCTGGATGTCATGTTGTGTGTGTTACCTTGTGTGAAGGATGCTGACAGTATGGTCACATGAAGGACATTGTCTTAAAATCTACATGTTACATTTCAAACATTCTATGGGATAGAAGCTTGGGATTAAACTAATGCATAGGAACATCTCATGAGTTAGACAGTTAACAGTTAGATATTTAATTTTACATTCTTCCTTAGATCTGTGTCTGTGAAGAGTTCTGCTGGTCACTACCCAGGATTGGAATGTGGGTTGTAGTTTATGACTCTTATCTAGAGAGGGACAGAGGAAGGGAGGTTGGTGTGTGTGTTCATGCATGGCACAGACAGGCCAGGATTCACACCTTAGTGTTAATCAGTCCTTTTTGTTGTTACTTGTCCTATACAAGAAACAATCAAATATCAATAAACAAAGTCTTATTGTTACAAACTGGAGATTTTGCCTATATTCTCCAGTTGTCTGGTGTCCATTGGTTAATCCTCTGGAGTTGACCCTTTGACCTTTGGTCTGGTTCTGTGTCATTTGGACATGCTAAAAGCATGGTCTGTTTGTGGAAGAGGGGTCCTTTGTCTCTGTTTCCTATCAATCTGATTGTTTGATGGTGGGAAGAGTCGCAAAGTGTCAATTGTGGGTCCGTAACTCTGCATGTCCTTATAATGAACTTCCTTAATGGCTTGTGACTGATGCCAGGCCACGTATGTACGCTACACAACAATGAGAGCAATCATATCACATCCACACAGGGTCAGTAGTATACAGATGTTAAAATGATTTTTAATACAGTGGTATCAGATCAGTACTCGATATCAGCTGATACACAAGGAATCTGAGTCAATATCAGGAAGGAAAATAATGTACCAAAGCATTTCTAGATCAAACTTGTTTCACAGAAAATCCTCACAGCACTAAGCACGCAAGTTCATTCATAGAAGTTACATTTTCTTCATATTCGCTGTTTTACTCAGTGAGCCTGATCCACTTTGGGCCCCAGCTAAATCTAAAATGTGGGATGCATCAGAATTTGGAGATTTTTCAGAAATATAGTGTAGAATTTGAAATTTAGCAAATCTGAAATATTCAATGAAAACTATCTCTGAGTCACCATCTAATAACTTAAGGTTATTTACATAACCCCTGTTATTTGAGTAATATGAGTGTGATGTCTCACTATAGGAGCAAGCCCTTCACTGCGACCCTCAGAAGCACTCATTACACCAATCCTGATTGGCTGGTGAACATGTCCATCCGCACTCGGTAGTGCCACCCACCATAAATACTGCATGCGGACAACACAGAGCCATTCAGATAAGCAACCTCTTCTCACCCACCCAACAAGAAGGCTTGTCTGGTGAGACATTTCATATTACTCAAAGAGCCTGGGTTATGTAGATAACCTTAAATTCTTTTTCATGATATTCCGTTCAATGTCTCACTATGGGATGTGTTAGCTCCTGTATTGCCAGACAAGCTTATCTAGCGTGAGTCACTCTGTTTCAGTTAGGATTTCAAGACTGCACACGCCACGCACAGGGTTGAGATGTCCAGCATATAAAAGCGGACATTAGTGAGAGGCGAGGACCAACTCACTACCGCACAAATGCCCTGAACAGAAACTCCCCTGAACAAGGCAGAGGATGCGGCCAAGCCACGAGTGCGCAAGCAGACCTGCGCAAGGCTGCTGACCTTGACTCGTATAGGCCAAAGCAATAGCCTCCACCACCCAGTGGGAGAGGCGTTGCTTTGTGACAGGTTTTCCCTTATGAGGATTAGCCCAGGAAAAGAACAGGTGTTTGCTCCCTCTGAACCGCTTGTCTTATCCATTTAAGTGCGCACAGCACGAGCCGGACACAATGCACGCGACCGCTGCTCTCCAAGTGAGCCTGCGAAAGCCACAAGGTTAATAGGAGAACATGAGCCAACCACTTTAGGCACAAAGGCTGAATTGGTCTTCAATGTCATCCATACATTTCCTGGGGCAAACTGAGCACATGAAGGGTGCACTGAGAGCGCATGGATATTGCTCACGCATTTGGCCATAGCCAGTGCTAGCAACAATACTGTCTTCAGAGACAGATGTTTTAAGTTCGCTTCCTCCAGCAGTTCAAACGGAGGGCCATTCAGTCCCTCCAGAACCACAGCCAAAAGCCTACATAAAACGGCACACCAGCGGGTGCTGGCTCATAGTTTTACCTCCAAATCCCATGTGACTTGCAGCAATTGCTGCCAAATACATTTTAAACGTGGAAAATGCTTTATGTTTGTCAATCAAGTCCGGCAAGAATGGGGCAGATGACAAATAAGTGTGAAACAGAATTTTTTTAAATAAAGTTCTAAATTGCTTGAGAATTATATGAATTTGTAAAGGTCAAATACTGTTGTTTTTGAAACTGTTAGAGGTTAGCAGATGTTTTTGTCATTATGTCATTTTTTTAAGCTTATCTCACAGATCCAGGCAAAATATGTCCTGCGGTGTGACATAGCATTACTATAAAATTCAAATATTGTAATATTATTAATTTTAAATAAAAATCAGGTATGTTTTAAGTTTAACAAGTATTCTTAAGGAATAATCATTAAAATTCTGCATATATTATTTTTTTACAGCTGTTTTTTCAGTATATTCTTTGCTTGTGCCATCTTTTACCACTCACTCCAGTGGAAATATTGTGTAAAATGTGAAAAATACTTGAAAATATTTATTTTTTATATATAATTAGATTATGCATTGTTTTCAAATACATATACTTATTTAAGCTAGTTGACATAGTAAAAGTCATTTAATTGTGTTTGAAGTGATGTCACACCACAGGACATCCTGTCACACCACAGGACGAAATAAGACACTGTATGAACATTTATGGTGAGATTTATTGAATATTTTTACAACAAACACATGCATTTGCATTTCTATATGAACATTAATTAAAATGCAACATATCAGTAAAATAGTATGACTTAGTGTGTGAAATTAAACGAAAAGCATTGTGAACATGACATCCTGAGTAATTAACATTTTGGAGCTGTCAAATCAGACCCATGGTCACAAAGACCATTCATTTCTATTTTTAACTTAAAAGACTAACAAAAATATTTTTTAATCAGTAGAAATTCTTTATCAAGTAGAAAAATCATTAAAACCACACTAACATAATTAAAAGCATGTTAAAATCAATTCAGCTCTTTGAACAACGATTCAGTGAAGAGAAACTTGACATTCTGGAGTCACCACTTATATAACAAAATATCAGACCATAAACATGACAAGTTGTTGGAGCCTATTAAAAAAAAAAAAAAAAAAAAAAAAATGTAGAAATGTTTCACAGGAAAATGGCAAACTTATGTGTTAAGACATGAGCCAGTCCATGTTCTCAACTTCGCAACGCGACCATGCGGCTCAGGTTCTGAAATCTTCAATTATATCACCCTCGAGTAGTAAATGCTATCTTCTTTTTTCAGGCCAACGGGAAGGCATTCTTGTTTCCATGTTGAACAATACAGTTCACCTGTATCTCCTCTCCCTGAATATTCAACACCTGGCCCACATATCGCTTCTCATCATATTTTACTATGATGAAATTTCCCACTTCAAACACATCTTGGTCACTTTCAAGATCTTCATCCAAGGACGAGATAGGGGTAATCTCTGGAGCTGGACTGTCAGCAGCCATTGTGACTTTTGTAGCCTTGAAGCAGCCACACACTTTTGGGTAGCTACAGAAGCAACTTGCTGCCCTATGAAACACCTCCCCTGGTGATGTAGAGTAAATCCAGTGTGTACCTAGTATGCCTTTCACAGCAGGGAGTACAGGAGGGAGCATTTTGTCAAATTCTTCTATGTCGTTTTCCTCTATCCATTTAATTAGGATTTTCATTTCCTCTTTGCTGGACAAGAAGTCAAAGAGGGCCTCTGCAGTTTGCAGATCATCTCCCCTTTGCACAGCCTGATCTGCCATCCATTTCACACAAGCTCCAACCCCATCAGGGGCTCCTTTTCCGTGGCCCCGTTCACTGTAATTCCATGTGAGACACTGGAACCCCAGGTAAATGGCAACGTACTCATTAGGAAACAATTTGCCTTGTTGCGATACTGCGTCACAGGGCCATCACTGATGACGTGGAGTGACTCAAACTGTGTGTCATGCTGCATTTGGAGGTCATCAATGACTGGCTGTAAGTGAGCCCATACAGCACGCTCATCATGCCTGAGATTTTGAGATGGTTGCAAAGCTCTGAATGGCCGTTTTGGTGTAGGCAACCACTGTATGTATTGTTACTTGGTTCCTATTCCCACCAAAGTGGAAAGATTGAATTTCTGTGTTCAGTTTGCATCCATAATTTTCAGAGAAATCGACGTGCAACACCAAATCCTTTTCTTGCAATTTCTCCTTTAACTCCCTCATTTTGGCTGATTGGTGCATCCAGTTGAATTGATGGGATGCAATTGACTCAATTGCAATTGGCTTTCCCAGCGTTCCCTCAACCCCTTTTTTAGCCCAGTTGGTGAACACCTTTTCCCCTACAGTCACCTTTACCCGCTCCCACTGCTCCCACCTAGCGAATTCATCAGGATTGTGTGAGTTGAGACTCACCTCATCAAAGCAGCAGTTGGTGCACTGCCTGTACATACATTGCTGTTCCTCTGTGTTGCAAGTAATGGTGGAAAGAAGATTAGACAGGCTTTTGGTTGAAATCAGGCCTTTAAAAACCAAAGAGTCAATCAGTAGGCGCATGTTTTCATGCTGGTAGCATGCACAGGTATTTCTATCTGTTGGCCTGCTCTCTGTTATGTGCTTGGGCCTGTAGCGAGCAAACTGCCGGTAGGGCATTTGCTTTGTGGGGCTAGATGCTTGGTTGTATTCAGAGTGTAGCTCACTCATTGTTTTGGTCAAAACCCGCCGCTGCATTTTGTTGTTTTTCCGGCCTACAGTATCCCTTTTCCCTGCTAAGAGCCTGCTGTTTTCATCCCTGGAAAGAAAGTTGGTGACTTGCTGTTTTTTTGTGCCACGGCTCTTTTCATCGAAGATCTGGAGGGAGGTTGACGTGATTTCCTACCTTTATTCCAGCGATGCTTTTGAACCCTAATTTTAGTATTGGCTTTTTTCATGCCATCGATTATTGCTTTTAGCTCCCTGTTTTCTTTTTCCAGCCTCTTAATTTTTGCTGTCAACTTGGGTTGACGAACCTTTTGAGGGGGACATGGATTTGAGGAAAGAGAACCATGAGCAGGAGAAAGATGAACAGGACTTAAGGACACATCAAGTTCTTCGGGTGATGGGGGACATGGATTTGGGGAAAGAGAACCATGAGCAGGAGCAAGATGAACTGGACTTAAGGACACATCAAGTTCTTCGAGTGATGGGGGAGTAATGTCCAAAATGGCTGCCAGATCCTTCTTCTTCTTCCTGTTCCTTGCCTTTGTCTTCCTCCATTCCTCACGAAGCTTTGCTTTCTTGTGTTTTGGAAGGCTGGTTATACTTCGTGGCTTGATTTCTCCTTTGGCTTTCTTTTCTTGATATCTGTTGATGGAACAGAGACAGCTGTTACATGTTTTCTGTACAAGTGTAGATCTTAGACAATGTTTCACGAACTCAATGTCCCTATTATGAACTTATTTACTTTCTCCTTCTCTCCCTAAGGATCTCCTCATGCCTGGCTTCATCCTGCGCTAACCTTTCCCGGTACCTCCTTGTCCTTTCTTTGCTCATGCCTAAAAACTGACAAAAATCACTTTAAAAACAATGATCAGTAACTGTTAACATACACATACAGCAAACAAATGAAGACAGATATTTAATATATGTATAATATATACACTGGTAATATATATATATATATTGGTATATTATGTATAATGAAGACAGAAATATAAATGTGTACTATATGTATAATATAGGTATATTGTGTATAATATTTATAAAATTTGTTTAATATACATAAAGAGACAGAGATATCTTTATATTTATGTTTATTATTGCAAACAGAACAGATGATAATTTAGCTAGACATCTGACTTAATTATGTCACACCACAAGACTCTTTCACCTTGGCAGCCATTTTGAGTCATTGCTATACAAGACTGACCTTGGGCATTACAGTTACTGAATAAGTTCATTGTTTTAAACATAAATATGATTCTTTTTTGAAAATATTTTTCTTTTTTCTCGAACTAGATCAGTCACACCACAGGACTATCAAAAATGAACATGCTCATGGTCCGTCAAAAACAATGAAATTTATCAAATTAATATGAGATTAACACTCACCTTTCAACCTTCTCAGCACATGCAAACATCTGGGGGTCTTCTCGGTAGGGGGCTTGACTAAAGGACTGTCCATGTAACCGCCAGTACAAAAATCTAATATCCTATGTCACACTGCATTTGTGTTACAAAACTAAATGTACTATAAATATTATTTTAGTTCTTTTTAGCATTTTGAAACCTTAAGTTAATGAAGTAAATACATACAAAATAATGCCAATGCATTTATTGGCTGCTCCAAACATATCTGCTTCATTTTACTAATGTTTACATTTGATGAGTCATCAATGTTACAGTCACACCGCTATTCACATTGAAATATGAACAACATCAAATACATTTTACGTCCCAAAATCATTATATTGAAATAAAATGATGTTCTCTGCCCCAATGATGTGTTGTTTTAGTTGAGAAATGCAGTTGAGTAAACATTTATACTGAATTACAGAAAAAACAGGCGTCACGTCATCTGCCCAATGACAAAATCCCAGCCATCGGACACAGGAAAAACAGGAATGTGTCCTCCTGTGCGACACCATTCTTCCAACACTCTCCACTTACAGTCGTATTGAGACCTGGTGGAGGATGCCCTACCATTCTGAATAGTGGCAATAACCCTCTGTTGGAGTCCCACAGTGGTCAAATCGAGCCACTCACGGGCCAAACCCATAGTGCCAAGCGCTCTGGGTCTGGGTGGAACACCGATCCACCCCCTGCGACAGCAGGTCTCTGTGCGGCGGAAGTTGCAAAGGCTGAGCACAGAGCATCCGATAAATCTCAACTAACCAGTGCATTGCAGGCCAGTGTGTGAATCAACATGTGGCCGTGTTCTCTCACTCTGGACAGGATGGGGGAAATCAGGGACAGGGGAGGGAACACGAATAGCAGCTTGTGTGGCTAGCCGTGCATCTATGCCCAGGGGAGCATCTGGACTGCGCAGGGAGATATACATTGCGCACTGCATGTTTTCTCTTGAGGTGAACAGATCCACGGTGGCCCGGCCATAACGCACTCAAATCTGCTCCACGATTTCCGGGTGCAGAGTCCATTCCCCGTTGTACCGAGGTGCCCCTAGACAACAGGTCCGCACCTGTGTTCAGGACTCCTAGACAACAGGTCCGCACCTGTGTTCAGGACTCCTAGTACGTGCGTGGCTCTCAGGTGAAGGAGGCGCTTGCTGCTCCTGAGAATCAGGTTGTTAACATGTGTAACCCACGGGAACGCAAACCCCCCTGACAGTTAATATACGCCACTGTCGTCATATTGTCTGTCCTCACTAAGACATGATGACCCATGAGTAATTGAAAGAAATGTTTCAGGGAGAGAAGCACTGCCAAGAGCTCTCAAAAGATTATGTGAGATTGTTGAAGACCCTTGCAACAGCGGCGTCTCACAGGCCTTCGTGTATACAGCCCCAGCCTGACAGACTTGCATCTGCAGTGACTACTTTCCTGGACAGGACAGAGCCCATGGGCATGGTCTAAGACACGATCTGAATTGAACAGATTTGCATGGACGAAAGAGTGTGAGACACACTCTGAAAGTCTGTATTGAACATTGAGTCCTCTGGCCGAAAGCACTGTCACCTTATAAGCCTTCTCGGTCAGGGCTGACTGAAACCAGTCTGACTTAAAGGTGCGCTATGCATTCCTGCATGACTTTACTTCTGTTGACGTTTGAAGTAAATACCAAACAAAACAGAGCAAGCTTGCCCCTCCCCCCCATGTTTGCATCGGACTGGAAGCCCTTCTGCCGGTGGAGTTCTCGCCACCTTTGACTCGATTCCTCAATATAAATGCGGGTCTTCGTTCGTTCCTTCTCCATTTCTCTCCTCCTCACCATATATTCATCTGAACGTCTTTTCTTTGGTCGTGTCCGTGCCTCGGCCATTTCCCAAAATATACTGTTGAGTCTTTAGACCTAGTTCACGGCGACGTCCAGCTATCTACTCTCAGATACTCACGCTACTCTATCAACTCTGCTCACTGCCCCCCCATATGTGCACGCGCATTAACCCCCACCCCCTCCCCCAACCATCTTGTTGGTCATTGGCTGGAACGTGGTTTAAGTTATGGGGCACAACCTGTGCCCCTAGTGTTTGTTTGCTGTTTGTGACGCCTGTGTTGTCTCCAGAGACTGCGGTTTTTCACAGTGTATTCAGGGGGCAGGCAGCTAGCAGATCAAGGGGAGATGCCTATGATCTGAGACAAAAATAAAATCACGCTGAAACCATGCAGGAATGCATAGTGCACCTTCAAGAGGGCAATGTAGGGCTTCAGGATGACACTTACAGCCGAGGATGGAGATGTGCCGCAACCAGCGGTTCCATCGAAGGCATATGCAAGAGATGCAGGCTCTCCATCGCTTCACAATCAAGGAACAGGGCGCCGGGTATCAGCTTAATGCAGCATACGGGCAGTCTTTCCATGGACGCGCCATCTCGATTAGCAGCGCCAGGAAAGACTTGGAGATGTTGTGTTGTCGCACTCCTAGCCGGGAGCAATCTCTTTCCTTTGTAACGGGATCTGGTGATCTCCAACAGCAGGCCAGGGGATTTCCAGCTTCTCCGCTGCGCGTTTGCACACGTCCAGCAGGTCGGTTGGGAGAGGAGAAATCGTCCTCCTCTTCGTCCTCTGATATGAGGATATCTGAGGTCTTCATCTTCCCTATAGTCTAGTTCTAGGACGTCTTCCTTGTGAGAGGGACACAGAGCTAGCTCAGACTGGGAACCCCAGCTGATACTATCCTCCGGTGACTTCCTTCTCCTCTGCAGGCTCGACAGCGTGGTCGCCGGCAGGGAGATAGGGGTCAGACAAGCTAGCTTGGTGCGCTAACCGTCTGCACAGACTTTTAAGTGTGAACACTGCCCTAAACAGCTTGAGCAGATCTGGTCTGTGTCCTTGCTTGAAATCTTATTTCCACAATGACAGACGCAAGCTCCGGAGTCTCTGTTACCTCTGGTGTGAGGAGCTTTGGTCTCCATTCCTCGCGAGCTGATGAGCAGGCAGGGGTGGAGGCAGCTTGCTGGTATGTTAGCCGGATAGCTGAGATATTGGTTGGAGTGCTAATGCTTGGCTGCACTCGAGCAATCTTGGAGAGGAGCCGAGATGCGGAAACCAAGCTGTGAAGGGCAAGGCATAAATACCGAATCTGATCTGGTGTGACCTGAGAAGAGCAAAAAATCCCAAAGTAAGCTAGCGCCAGGCGACAGAAGCTAGGTAAGATCCGTCTATTTACAGTTAAGCTAGTTAACATTGACGCGGGATATGCTCCAGCACGCAGTATTTATGGTAGGTGGCACTACTGGGTGCAGACGGACACGGTCAATCAGGATTGGCGTGATGAGATAAGTGCTTCTGAGGGTCGCAGTGAGGCTTGCTCCCATAGTGAGACATGGAGCGGAATATATGAAAAAGAAATTATGTATTTCACGTGCAGAGAGCAGTGAGAGCTGATACTGAGCCAGTTAACAGGTTATGATCTGTACCACTCCAAAATGATAAAACAAAGACAGGACGTGATGATTTTGTAACAGCATCAGAGCTGTTGCATTTCTTATGTGACAGCATTGTTGTACCATGTGAGTAGTTTGTACTGAGAGTTGTACATGCTGGTCAGTGACTGTGCTGTCTCAGTGGGACAGTGTCTTACCCTGATGAGGAGAGTCCAGGAAATACCTGGGATCTGTGATCCTCGTGTTAATTGGTTCAATCAAACCAGTGATTCCTTCCTGTGAAGAGCAGAGACATGTCACAACACTAATAGACAAATTATACATACAACATTTTAATAAGCACGACATGTCCATATACTGTAACACTACAGAGACATGCAGGTTATGATGTGACATTAACATGTTTTTTAATCCATTCACAAACAGAAATGTAAATTTATGGACGTCATGGTCGTCAAGTGGTTAAGACAGGGCTGCAACTAGAGTTGTATGCTGGAGAGTGACACTGGACACTGAAACCTGTAAAAGCAATCTTCTAAGTGGATGGATAAACTTCTATCATTGTGAAATAATTCCAACATATAACTCCCATCATATTTAGATTCTGTGTGATTAAACACAGCCCACTCTGATGTGGTTAAAACCCACATCGGTGTCATGACCCTCTCTGGACTAGCAGTTGGTGCAGATGCAATGTAATTCTCATTTCTATCAGTTAAGTGTATGACCTCCCCTCCTGCTGACAGTGAGGAGCAGGGTGACAGCTGTCTCAGATGAATGGGTCCAGTCAAGGCCCAGTGCCTGCCAGTCGGTGGGTGTCTCTGCTGTGTTTAGGTGGTAGGTAGAGGTGTTGGTAGGTCTACTTCTGAACTTTGGACAAAGCCAGGCTAGCTGTTTCCCCCTGCTTCCAATCTTTATGCTAAGCTATGTTAACCACATCCTGACTCGCACACACTCTAGGAAAGAAGCATTTTCTGAAATGATCCATGCCTTTACAGATGAAGTAACTGAATTATTCATATTTCTTCTGGAGATTGAATATATTTGATAAGTTGTATAATGTCTTCTGTGGACATACTTTGATCATATATAAAGTATGAACATGAACTTTTATTTTCCTTGATCATTTCAAGGAATACTCATTCAACAACAATCACTCTTTAAATAAACTTTGTTTTGCTGTTGGATAGGGCTGTGTGGCTACATTTCATCTTCTTTGATATCCATTAAACATTTATCAGAACAATACAATATTGTTCATCATTGCACAAATTCATTGTGCACAAATCATGAATTCAGAAGAACAATTTAACATTTGGTGCAAAAGATTTTTTTCCCCTGAGCCTGACAGTTCTCATTCTTGTTGTATATCAAATGGTATATACATGTATGGTATATCTTACATTCAATTCTAGTGTCACTCTGCTGATGTTGTTCTGCTGAACAGAAGAAGACACCGACCTTTGAGAGGACATCAGCAGCATAATTTAGGTTCTGTACAAAGATGGCCTCCATCTCCTTGGCAACTGCTGTCCTGTGTGAGCCCACAGGAACCCTCCCTGCCATCAGGTGGATCCTGATAATGGAACATAGAAAAGATGACTCACTGCTTCCACTGCTGGTGCTCTGAAACCTGTTGTTTTACAGCCTGTTGGGCAGGTAACAGGTAACACGGACTCAATTCAAATGACATTATATGACTTTGTTAAAACCACCAGCAAAAGTTGACTTTACTTTATCAAACACAGAGTCGTTTGGATGCAAGTGGTCGACTGATATGGGTTTTTCAGTGGCCAATCTTGATGCCAACAAGCGAATGCAACTGAAAACCGGTATTTTTCCTGTACATTATGCACTTTCTCTTGAGTTTGGCTATTGCTGCATAGCTAATGTTAGCATTAGCAACTGTTTACTGACCAGTCTAGAAGAAACGAGTTCAGCATCAAACTTCATTCTTTACTTACCAACAGCTGTCTCCAGAGGTGGAAAAAACACCAATGTTAACTCTTGTTAAGGCACGAGCACCGACCGGACTCGATAGCGCCATCTATTGTTGCACAAATCAGACAGGGTTTCGCCTACATGCACGAAAGTTGGTATGCAAATTTACCATATCAAGACCTACAAAAAACATAATTACAATCCATAACCTAAACCCAACAGGAAGTGAGATATTTTGCCATCAATCTGCAATTTTTGCGATTTCAGGACATCATACTTTAAACAAATTCCTCCTAGGGAATTGATCCGATTGACACGGTGTGCAGTGAGTGTCATCTTAAGATCTTTTTGAATAATAATTAAATTGCGAAGCTTTTGAGTTTTCACCATTGGACCAGCCCACTATGGTGTGACGAATTTGGATCCTTTGCCATGAAAATTCGACATGCTGTCATTCCAACAAAAAATTTCCAAATGACTCCAAAGTTCCTGAGTGTGATAACAGTCCAGCCCTGAACACACTTTTATGATCATATACGGTGATACTCATACTGCCCCCTTGTGGAAACAGGAAGTTTCCAGTTTTACGCTTCGTTATACTGCACATAGCAGGATGACCGTATCTTGACCTAGACATGATCAGGAAATGCTTAACAACTTGATGATGTACTATAGTGAAAACTGTGAGTTTTCGTGGAACATCCTTCCTGTGGTGGTGCGGCGAATTTCGATCCTTCGCCATGAAAATTCAAATCACTGTAACTCCACCGTGCACGGTCCAGAGTCCCACCCTGAACAGACGTATACGTCCATATTTAGTAATACTCATAGCGCCACCTAGTGGCAATATGTGATGTTATGATTTTCCTTTTCTTTAACATTCCTGCATTTTTGACCTGGCACTCAACAAAAGGGTCAACAAATAATTTGTTGAAGATGCTGATGATCCTTGATTGGCAATTTTTACGTTTCACATAAGGGCGTGGCTCTGGCAGCGAGTTAACTACAAACCAGGAAGTGGCTTTAAGGTCAATGAAGCATTTTTCGAATTTCAAGATCACTGGTGGTTTATCCTCATCTTCTGACCAGCCCAATCCCACCCTGAACGGTGTTTGCGTTTTCATCAAAGGACACGCCCGTGGCGGCGTGGCCAAATTTCAATCATTCGCCATGAAAATTCAACTTCCTGTCATTCCAACGCACATATTACAAACTGTTCCCAACCCTTATAGGTTTGACAAGAGATCCACCTGAACACATATCCATGCTCATATTTTGTAATACAACCTCATGGTAATATGCAGAATTTTGAGAAAGGAAGCGGTTATAAATCTGACATACTTTGTCCTATCTTCTCTAAAGGTGTCCCAGTATGCAGCACACCTACACGATGCATGCCTGCTAAAATTGTGAGTTTACACTGAACGGTGTGGAATCATTGGAATCACCATGGAACATTAAATTTAGATTTAGAATTCAATGTGCAATTTTGGCACCTTATTTGCCACTTTAACGGATGCATACTTTAACAAACTCCTCCAAGGGAATTCATCTGATCGACATGTAGATCGGTGACTCTCATCTTCAGACTTTTGTGAATTTAAATTGCAATGCTTTTTGTGTTTGTTGAAGGACCCGCCTGCAGTGATGCGGTGAATTTCGCTTCAATTTCACTCGCTCTCATTCCATCACACGTTCCAAGCTCTGGAACTCTTACATACTTTGTCCTATCTTCTCCAAACGTGGTCAGAGCATACATTACAGCTAGGTGATGCTTTCCTGTTAACATTGTGAGTTTACGCTGGTGTGGAATCCCCAGTGCATTACATTTGCATGTTTCATGCCCCCTCTGTGGCTAGTATCACAGTCCCATCATTGTATGGTCTCTGCCTCCACCCACCTGGACGTACTAGAGAATGCTAGCAAAAATCCAATATATTCAGTGGGTTTATCTCTATTGTATACTGTCCATTCCTCCCCAAATTTCACGTTTGAAGAAAGTCTCACACAGTAGACATATGCATAGTAATATGAATTTTCACAGAGTCACATACTGGAAACAGGAAATAACTATTGTGTGACAATCATGTAATTTATATGATATTTCAAGTGTAAGTTCTTACACAGAGCCTTGTGTTTGCCCATTGTGTGGACTCTGCCTTGACACAATTAACATAATTAAGCATGAATAAAATATGCTATACTATGCTGTGCGGTCTGCGTGACGAGTCTCACCCCGTGAGTGCTTTGTCTGGCAGTCATAGCGCAGCGCGCTGCCCAAGTGGTCTGTCTCGTCCCTTTCTGATACCGAGTCACTGTAGCCTCCAGTCTCTCCTGAAGAAGCAGCTGCTCAGAGGTCGTGTCATAACCTTGTAGGAGAAGATGAGAGACGGATGCACGAGCAAGATAAGAACATCCAGAGACAGATTGCTCAACTGCAACTGGGTGAGCTGCAAGTGAAAAACAAGGAAAAGCCACAGGCTGCAGTTGGGGGAACAAAAGACATGCAGGTGGTAAAG
The DNA here is from genome assembly GCF_002260705.1 of Seriola dumerili. Classification (NCBI taxonomy): domain Eukaryota; kingdom Metazoa; phylum Chordata; class Actinopteri; order Carangiformes; family Carangidae; genus Seriola; species Seriola dumerili. Next base: position 556,278 of record NW_019174574.1, on the reverse strand, counting down.
GGACCACCAAATGAAGTCACAGCACCTGTAATGGTTGTGGAGGCACAGAATGTTATGCCACCACAGTCACAGAGGCAGCCACCGCAGACAGCTTTGGCAGCTCCCCAAGCTCAGTTGCCACCAGTGGTAAACGTCTACCAGCAACAACCTGACAGCCAACACCCCGGTAATCGATATGAGGGGCCGTACCGACCTCAGGGGATGTATAGAAGGGGTGGACGTGGTGGCGGTGGACGTTCAAGGGGATGTTGGAACTGTGGTGACTATGGACATCATGCTGATAGGTGTCAGCAACCCCGAGCTGGTGGAGACTTTCAGTACGGCCGCGGGCGGTCCCAGCAGGGTGGAGCTAGAGGCCCGGTGAACCCATGGGCAGGGCCCAATTCTGGCTACTAGGGCTGCCCAGAGAATCCTAACGGGGAGGGTCAATTCCCAATAGTCATCATGGGAACTGATGAAGAACCAATGCTGCAGGTTCATATAGAAAGCAAACAGACGCCTATGCTGGTAGACAGTCGAGCAACTTACACATGTGTAAGTCCAAAGTATGCCACTCACCTCCCCATGTCTGAAAAGTTCATAGCGACAGAAGGATTCTCTGGAATAAAGCAGCTTATTCCAATGACCGCTCCAGTGAAAATTACCACTAACAAGGCCGAAACCAAAATACCAATATTAGTGTCAAACCAAACTCCAATCAATCTGTTAGGAAGAGATGCATTGTGTAAACTGGAAATTAAAATCTGGTGTACTCCTTTGGGAATTTATGTTGATAAAGATGGCCTGGATTATCAGATGATAATGCAAGACCAAACAGAAAAAGCTAAGGTTTATTGGCTGGGAGATATCTCTGCACCAATAATGCAGATGTTAGACAAATGGGGAAAATACATCCAGGCCCAGAGTCCAGAAACCTCCAAGCCATCATTTGACTACCACTGTACTGTATTCTATGATGAAACAAAAATGAGAAATTTGAAGAGGAATGGGACAAAATGACCAAAGGAGTCAAGGTTGAGCTGATCTCCGAATACATCGTGATTGGACAAGAGGGAGCAGCTTTACAGGTAGAAAGTAATCCCTTCCTCAGAAAATGGTATAATGTGCCAGGATCAATACCACACATTACCTTGTTAAAAAATAAGAACTTTAAAGAAAAGGATTTGGGGCCAATGATGAAAACTGCCTCTACACTTAAGTGGGAGAAAACTGATAACCCAGTGATCTTCCAATCACTAGAGGCAAATATGATAAAGATATTATGTGGCACATCAATGTTGGCAAAACCCCAAGAGGTGATACTCAAGCAAACTCAAGCTGTACAAACAACTAGCAAAGAAAAACAGACAAATGTGGAACTGTTGGAGGACATGCAAGGACACATTCCAGAAATGTTGTGGTCGAAGCATGACACTGACGTTGGCTTTGTAAAATCTGCCAACCCAATGTAGTGTATTATCCACTTCATTTCCTTATGTTACAACATTTTAAATTGTTGCATGTTCTTCTTCTATGTGTGTTTCATATAGGGGTGGGCGATATGACAATATTAGATCATGAAGGATTACAACGTGAAGACGATCTTTCAAACTGCAGAGATCGTGGGATCGTCTAGGGCACATTCTATAAATTGCAGTTCAATGCTGATGCACCGACACACCAGACGTATTGACGTCGTCAACCTGACCGACCAATCATAGCGAATTACGGGCAGTGACGCACTTTCCTACCTGCCTCCTTGTTTGTGTGTGTAGCGGTAGCACATGGAGAGCGATGGTTGAAAGCCAAACGGAGTTGGTCGCTAAAAAAAATTCCACCTCCATTATATGGAATTGGTTTGGATTTTCCGCAACTGATCAAGCACAAGCAAATGTAATTTGCAAAGTTTGCACAGAAACCGTTCACACGTCGGGTGGTAACACGACGAACCAGAATGTTGTTGTTGTTTACCTTAAACTTTACGTTGTTTGCACATGCAGGCAAAACTGCGACTATTTGAAATAAAATCTGTTAAGAAAGGTTCTTTGGTCTAAATTGTCTGTTTTTCTTTTTCCAATTTAAGATCGTGATAAAATCGAAATCGTGATTTTATTTTTAAAAAATCGTGATATGATATTTTTGCCATATTGCCCACCCCTAGTTTCATCCTAAAGTTCAAGAAGGGTGCCAACTAAGACGTTGTTGAAGGTTTCCTTGAACTATCCAGTTCAAGTTGAAGTTTAAGAATGTGCCTTAAGGGTTGACAATGTTTATATATCTGTTTTCTGTTGTATATGCTGTAAGAGACTCAGGATATGGGGGTCTCTGTTACCTAAAAAGGTAAAGACCAAAGGTCACATTTCGTATGTAATCAACCATTTGGGTGAAGGCTCCTCTATTGAAAGAAGTGCACATCCCAAAGGAGGGTTGAGACAGATAAATAGAGCGGTTATGAGACAGTAGAGGAGAGATCTCACATTGGCAGATATGCTCCAGGATTCAGCATTTTTTACACTGTTTCTTTCTTGTAAATAAACTTCTTTTTGATTGCAAGTAAAGACGTGTCAGCGGTGATCACTTCTTCACATCAGCACCTCAAGATACCACACCAATACAAGTAGAACTAAAACCAAATGTGCGACTGCCACGCCGTGCTCAATACCCACTGAAACTAGAAGCAGAACAAGGAATAAGTAAAACAATTAGAGGGCTAATTGAAGCAGGAGTTTTGATTGAAACACGTAGCGTATGTAATACCCCTATTTTTCCAGTATTGAAAGCAGATAAAGCAAGATACAGGTTGGTTCATGATTTAAGAATGGTAAACGATGTGGTAAAAGAGTTACCAGCAGAGGTGCCTAACCCTCACACGTTGCTCACAAATGTGCCACCTGAAGCGAAATTTTTCACAGTAATTGATTTGTGCTCTGCGTTTTTCAGTATACCACTGGCCGAAGAGTTCCAGTATCTGTTCGCATTCACATACAAAGGTAAAAAGTACACTTATACACGCCTCCCACAAGGTTTTGCGTGGTCACCACACATGTTCAACTTAATGTTAAAGAATGACCTGGAAGGTCTGATGTTGAACAGTACATTGCTACAGTATGTAGATGATCTGTTGATCTGTTCAACCACTTTGGAAGAATGCCATCGTGATTCGATGAAAGTTCTACAAAGATTGGCTGAAGGAGGACACAAGGTGTCCAAAACAAAGCTCCAATACTGTCAGACACAAGTTGAGTATCTGCGGAGAATGGTCTCCCATGGCACGGTGGCAATCTCACCGTCCCAATTAGAAGGTGTGAGCAAAGCTCCAAGCCCCCAGACTGTTGGACAAATGATGACATTTTTGAGAATGACAGGATACAACTCTGAGTGGATAGAGGACTATACAGAAAAAGTTGCTCCTCTCAGAGACCTAATCAAACAATCCGACAACGCCACCATGACAGCCATGTTAAAATGGACAACTGAGGCTATGATAGCATTTGAGACACTCAAACAAAACATGCTGTCTGCACCAACACTAGGCACACCAGACTACACCAAGCCATTCTATCTGTACATAGCTAACAGAAGTGATAAATATGTGTCTGCGGTGCTGATGCAAGAGACATGTGAGGGTCGGAAGAAACAACCTCTAACCTATTATAGTACAAAGTTGGACAACGTAGCACAGGGATGGCCCCCATGCTATCAAGGGCTAGCAGCTGTCCATTATGCATATGAGAAAGCATCAGTCATAACAATGGGGTATCCAGTTACTATTATGACACCACACAAAATAGCTGAACTGATCAACCAAGGACGATTTGTGATAACTCAGGCACGTTGTCTGCAATACGCGCCATTGTTAACATACCCAGATGTTACCATTAATCGGTGTGCAACTTTGAACCCAGCAATGACCATCCCATTTGAGTTTGAAGGTGAACCCCATGAATGTGTAGCTGACACTATGAGGTACACTAAACTCAGGTCGGATCTAGAGTCATCTCCCATTCAAAACATCATCTATTTTGTAGATGGTTCATGTTACCGTGATAATGTGGGAAATCATGCAGGCTATGCAGTGGTGAGACAAGAAAGGGATGCTTGGGTGACAGAGAAAGCAGAAAAGTGCGAACAGCCGTGTGCGGCTCAACTAGCGAAGTTAAAAGCACTAACTGAGGCATGTAATTTAGCAAAAGGAAGGGCAGCAAACATTTACATAGATTCAGCTTATGCACATTGTGTTTGTTTCCTGTTTGGAGCACTCTGGAAACAGAGAGGCTATAAGAGAGCTGATGGAACCCCGGTACAACATGGTGACCAGATTAAGCAATTGCTTTCGGCTATGATGTTACCTACGAGACTTGCAATCATAAAATGTCAAGCTCACAGAAAAGGTAATGAGGATGTCATAAGAGGATACAATGCTGCAGATGAGGCAGCCAAGCTGGCAGCGAGGTGTCAGGCAGCAGTAATGGCACCATTGGTGTCACTTGAACCAATGGCTACGCCAGATGATATCATTCTGATACAAAAAGAAGCAGATCAGTGAGCGGAACCTCTGGAAACAAAGAGGCGCTACTGTGAGTGAAACAGGGTTGTGGAGGTCTCACGAAGGCCTCCTGGTGGCGCCGGTGACGCTACTAACAATTTTGATCTCCGAAGTGCACAGTGTGTGCCAGGGGGGAGGTGTTGAAGAAAATAAAACAACAAGGATATTGGTCACCATATATGCAGGCCATGATAGAGGAAGTGCTGAACCAGTGTGAAGTGTGTGCTCAAAACGATGTGATTAAAACAATAACAACACCTGTAGGTCACATTACAGTTCCAGAAGGTCCATTCAAACACTTAGTGATTGACTATGTTGACATGATAAAAACAGTCCATGGAAAGAGATACTGTACATGTTAGTAGTCATTGACAGCTTTAGCAGATGGGTGGAAGCGACTCCATCAAAAGATCTAGGAGCAGGAACTGTCATCAAATTCCTAATCAGGGAAGTTATTCCACGATTTGGTATTCCAACAGAGATTAGCTCTGACAATGGGAAAGCATTTGTGGAAAAAGTTGCTCGAGGCATTCTGCAGCAGCTAAAGATCAAACAGAGATTGGGAGCTGTTTATCATCCACAGAGTCAAGGAATAGTTGAAAGAATCAATGGCACCTTAAAGGCAAAACTGAATAAGATATGCGCTTCTACTAAGCTTAACTGGGTTGATGCTTTGCCATTAGCACTAATGAGCTATCGCATTCAAACACACAGAAGCACGCATTTAACACCGCATGAAATGCTCACTGGCAGACCAATGCCTGCACCACAACTAAGAGGTCCATATGAAGGACCACCGCTTGAACAATTGCAAGAGGAGTTAAAAGCATATATGAAACAACTAACTGCTATCCATAGATCTATATATTTGCAGGAAAAAGCCAAAGAGGCCAACCAGGACCAGGACCCGGCCCGACCAGTGGTGCCAGGGGATCAGGTGTACGTGAAAGTCTTCAGACGGAAGTGGCATGAGCCAAGACGCGAAGGACCTTACACAGTTGTAAGAGCAATGCCAACGGCCGTTCAGGTGGAAGGAAGCAAGACGTGGTATCACCTGAATCATTGTAACAAAGTTCAGAAAGACAAAAAGGGCAGTATAAAACTGAAAGAGAATGATGGGAAAAATGACTGTGTGGTGAAAATTAGTGATAAGCACTCTCCTGTTGATATCACTAAGCAGTCTGGGACGAATGAAGCCGATAAAGCCAGTGCCGACCAGCCCCTGCCAGGCCCAAGAAGATCCAAGCGACTGCAGGATGCAGAAAGGAGAGCAGCAGGCCATGAAAGGAGCCACTCTCAATGACTCAGATGAGTACGATGCAAAAACAAACACAACCATCCAGGCAGTGCGAGGGCCCATACCAGATTCCCCACACCAGGTACACAACACAGTAATCATGCCAACAGGGAAACATGCAAAGACACGAGTTAGGCAAGCTAAGCACACTGCATGGGTATGGGAGGGAAACTGGCCTTTGCCAAAGACTGTAAACATAGAAGAAATAACTGTCGAAGTGGTAATTACGGCTAGGGAATATGTGAGACAACTCTGTGGTATTACAAGTGATAGAGAATGGGGAGAACAGGCGTGTCAGTTGAATGTAATATTAGAAAATCCAATTAAGGTAGAGATGAGGTTAGCCAAGATCATGAATCCTAGTTACAAATATGGTATGCATATCAAAATTACAAGCCCAAATAAAACCGAAGTGGCCAGTGTTCCACTCCGAAGAAAGGTAATGCCAGATGTGGTGGTCCCCACTGTTCCTCCCATAATCGGAAAGGTGATAGGGGACCGCATTAAAATACCTCTTCTGTTCTGAAACGATCAGATAATGTGTTAAGGCGAGATGTTCGTGTGTTAACAAGGTCTCAAGATGCAGATGATTTTGGTGTCATATGTGGGTGGGCAAATAGTCAAGATGTGGGCGAAGAAATATGGGGTGTAGGAAACTGCGATATTAAAGTGAAAAACGACAAGGAAGGGTGGGTGCTGGAGGTTGGAGTCCAAATGCATCTACCCCATGACCAATATGTTCTTGAAATAATTACCATACATAGAAAAGGAGAGAATAGGAAAGAACTGTATCTGTGGATCGTAGAAGCGGCCACGATACCAGAGATAGACCTACCTTCGCCCAGAGGAAGCTATGCCACATACCAAAACGATACGTCTAAAGTAAAAACTGGTAGAATGCTGACCACTAAGCCAACAGTAAAAAGTGCTAAGTTCAGAGACATTACTCCAACTCCAGAACCAACTCCGGAAGAAGACGAGCTAGAGGGTGTTCCTCAGTTAAGACCTAGGAGCAGACCAGGTGGCTCAAGGGAACGAGTTGGAGAGGAGCAAGGGAGCATCCCCCAGCCAAAACATAGAGGCGTGCCCGGCGGTTTAGGGGAACTCTAGGAGATGGCTAAGTATAATAAATGGTATAAATGGCTAATGTACACAACTAAAAGAATGACTAGTAATGAGTGTCTAGTATGTGCCGAGACTCCCAGCACACTTCCTGTAGTAATCCCTGAGAAATACAGTTTTGAGAAGTGTGCTGCATATCAGCAAAACGAGTGTCAGGAAGGAAGATTTACCCCTCCCAAGAATGCGATAGGGATTTTTAAGTTACCAATATGTGAAATTCAGTGCCGAATGATTTATGGATCTCAAAAGACACATAACCTCCTTAGCCAATTACCTGCAAGAAAAATCAATCTGTGTCAGGACTTTCAGGTAACGACAGCCCAGAATGGACCTCCAACCAATTATAAGGTAGACCAAGTGGCTAACTACGAGTGTTTTGCTAGTGGAGGATTCAGCAGCACTAGCCAGTATGGCCCAGAAGTATATCTGGGGAATACAACTGTAAATTGTAACATAACCTGGGTGTTGTCATGGTTTCCACACGCCAAGATGATGCCTATATTTGTGACACAGCCCATATGGTATGAAAATCCAGGGCCAATAGATCAGAGATGTGATAGTATACGTATGACTAGACCCAGCAATCAGTTTCTAGCAGCACAAACCACAGCAGTTGCTGACAGCTATTGGATGTGTGGAGATGATGTATAGCGTAACCTTCTTCCACCAAGGTGGGTAGGACTCTGCGCCCTAGTTAGGCTGTGTATTCCAATGGTAGTCATGTATTAAGGAGTGAATGAGATAATCAAGCAGGAAATGGAGTCAGATAAACCTCGAAGGTTAAAGTGGCAGTTCAGATGACGAAATAGACGCGACAGGACTGCCAGCAGGAATCCCCGGTGAGTTTAAAGCACAAAATGAGGTGATATCAGGATTAGAGTCCATATTGCCCTGGATTACAATCAACAAAAATGTAGCCTGGATAAATTACATCTACTACAAGCAACAGAGATATATCAACTACACCGGTGAATTGTTTAGAGCATTGGGGGAACAGTTGCATGCAACCACTGCAGTAGCATGGCAGAACCGACAGGTGTTGGAATGGATGACAGCAGAGCGGGGAGGAGTTTGCAAAGCGTTTGGAAAATACTGCTGTACATACATTCCAAACAATACAGATGCTGATGGATCGTTCACAATAGCTATGAGGAAATTACAGAAGTTCGGACTAGAAATGAAGGGGAATGCTGGGAGGGGAAGTAGCCTGTCTGTGGATTGGTTGGACCAAAAGTTAGGAAAATGGGGAGCCGCTTTGGCCAAGGCAGCCATGAGTGCTGTCATAGTCCTAATTCTAATTTCTTTTCTGGCATGTTGCATCGTTCCCATGCTGTGGAGACAGTGCCTGCGTGCCATGGACAAACAAACGGACATGATGATGGGCCTGCAGGGAGCTCAAATGATAAATGTGCTGGCAAATGGACAACTGGCTCAAATGCGCCAAGTGGTTCAAGGACTACTGGGGAAAGCGGACTTGTTCCCGATACCCGGTTATCTGGACACTGCAGATGGTTCTGAGGACGAATCAGAACCCGAGGAACAGGTGTAAGGAAAGTGACAGGATGGAAGGGAGCCCCAACAGGGGGGACATGAACTTTGTTACCTGTTGATGGACTCAATGGACTGAATTTTAACACACCACACAGAATTATGCATATGTAATCACCAATGTTTTGTAACCAACAGTGTACTCGATTAATACTTACATAATGATAAATACTTACATAATGTGCATACATGCGCTTTTATAGGTCCACATTAGGGTTGTCACGATACCAAATATCTGTTTCGATACCGATACCAATATGTATTTCGATACTTTTCGATACTTTTTGTAAAAAATATTTCATTATATTATGTATTGCCTTTAATGGGTTATTTAAATATTTAAAGAATGTAATTTAATTTTTAAAAATATATTTTTTAATGTATCTATTAACCATGGGCATGTTTTAGCTCTCTGTATGCAGGCTACTGTAGGTTTACTACTGGGCTGGGAGGGGCTTTGTACTTCTTTCACTGACATTACAGTGCAGTGAACTGGTGAACAACATTATCACCTGTCGTTCTTGACTGAAGTCTCGGAACAAGTCCGCATGGTTGTCCTTTAAATGTTTCGACAGGTTTGAAGTGTTGCCTCCTTTTGCGAGACACACTTTGTAGCACTGCTTGCACTGCGGTGCCTCTGGGTTCAGTGGCTCGCCTTTATTGTTCGGTTTGAACCCGAAATATTTCCACACCGTACTTCGGGCCCCCATTTTGTCCACAAGTATGGGCTTTTCTGCAGCTGCCATCTCTATTTACTGTATTTTCTTAATCCCGCTCCGTCTGTCTAAGACGCGACTTGTCGTTTCTCTCTCCTCCTCAGTCTAAACATGCGAGTGCGCGTGGGAGGCCGCTTACATCCGCTCGGGCAACTACGTCACACTCGCTGGCCTCGCTGTGCTTAAAGAGACAGGCTCCAATTTACCAATTCATTTGCGTTTAATAAAATAAAATAAAAGTACCGTTTGTTTTTAAATGCTGGTATAGTACCGTTTTCAAAACTCTAGTATCGCGGTACTATACTGGTACCGGTATACCGTGCAACCCTAGTCCATATACATATATAAATGCATTCATGTAACCAGTAAGAACTACAGGAATTATTGGGTAATCAATGTATTCGTTGTCTGATCAATATCCAGGTTATCTCATTATCCATTGTATTGAGTCATCATAAGAATGTGCTGTGTTTACTGAGCATGGTTCAGGGTGTGACTTGTGAAGTCGGTCGCCTGTGGGGAAAGGGGCCATGGGAGAATTAATGCAGGTTTTTTTGCTCCCATACATCTCTGAACATGTGAACTGTCCCATGTATTCCAATTGCATTATAGTGAAAGATACTATTATCACAGTAGTGTTACAGTCATAACTATATTCAGAATATCATATCGTTTCACTGTCACCATTTTTGCAATGTTATGTTATCCATCACTCATACTTCACACATAGTTTAAATCACAATAGTGATTTCAGGGGGGATATGTAGGAGAATTATAAGGCCCAAAGATGTATGACTTGATATCACCTGGTTGGACGCCAACAGGAGTACAAGAGCCAATGTAGGAGAATAACAAACATAACAATAACAAAAGATATGGTTTGGTGGCTAACAGAGTGGGCCAAGACACTTTGACCGTTTTGGGAAAAACATCTGGAAAATAGGAGATTGGAAAATTAGGAATAAACATAACGTCAAGGGCATGACCAATGGGAGCACAGTGACCTGGCAAGGGGCCACTGTGTTCTGCCAGGAAGAACACAGTGACCTGGGTGTGGGCCAGGAAAACCTAGTTGGTTAATAGTTAGGCAAGAGTAGTATGACGAAGCCAAACTGATTGGAAAACAGGATGCACATACACACACATAGCCATCTGAGATATAAAAGAACATGTTTCGTTCTGTGTTGTTGTTGTTGTCTCCGACTATGACTGCGAGTAGGCCGTTGTGAATAAAGAGACTCCCCGCTTTGACACCTGTGTCTCAACTGTCTGATTCCTTTTTTGATCCACCACTTCTCGCCACAACAACCTCTTGTCTTGTTAATGCAGCGATGGCTGAAGCTCTCGGCAAGACTGGTCAGTAAACAGCTGTTGATGCTAACGTTAGCTATGCAGCAATAGTGAAACTTACAAATAGCTCCTTTAAACACAATACGTTTACTTTACCATGCTATAATGATCAGTACTGCTTACAGAGAAAACCGACACAGTACTAACATTATTGATACTGTAGGTCTGTCTGTAGCTTCTCCTCAACATCACCATGAAAAATGCATACCCTGAGCTGGACTAAAGATCTTACCGTCATACAGTAGAGTTGTCTGTTTGTCTGAATACTTGTGTCACTTTAATTTTTTTGTTTTTAAATTTGCAGTTCTAAGGTTCTGTTTTTACGGTGTATTACAGACTGAATGTAGACTGATGACATAACATGTGAACAAAGTGAAGGGGTCTGAAAACCTCCATGAATGAACTGTATGTGCTTGATTTATATCTTTATTTCGAAGAAGACAGAACAAAGATCTGTTAAGGCTCTAAACTAATCAATGTATTTCAGTTTGCTGTGTTTGATCTGAGAAGCAGCTGCTTCAGCAGCTAGAAGACACATCTATGTTTACATGTACTGTATCTCCACAGTCACAACCTGGCTCACTAGTGTGTGACAAAGCGGGAGACACAAAGTCTGTGCATTTGGCAAGTGATTTAATCAAGTAAAGTACAAAACATGAAATGGGGTGTGTACGTCTGCAGAGCAGTATGTTTGCAGTGTCTATGTGAGTGATTGGTCAGGAGTATGTGTATGGGTGTGAAACACAATATACAGATTGTGTACCATAAAGACAAGGTCAGTCAGAAGGCCAGGGAAGAGAGACACCTGAGCCCAGCCTACCCAGGTGTGCTGCATCCCTGACAGGTTCACAGCTACCCCCCTCAATTCCCTGGAACAAAGAGAGCCAGCCAGAAACAAGGGGACAAGATAGAGCTACCCCTGAGTCCATCGCTCTCTTAGGTTTGTCTCTACAAGTGACACAGGAGTCGTCTGATTCATTGTTTCTATAAAAAATATTTATGTTCACACAGTCAGCTACTATCACATTTAATATAATGAATGAACTTATGTCTCAACAAGTTTTAAAAGACGTATTCTTTTGCTTGGGGATGTTCATCTCACACAACTGTATTTTTTCTGCTGTTTTATTTAATTCTTCTTTATTTTATTCTTTAGTTTATTCTTTTTAAATCACGGCTATATTTGTTATTTTGCTCTGTGCATCTTTTATAAGTATAACTGTCCTGTGTGTTATGTAGTCCATTGAGTTGCCCTGTTTAAAGTGGCTGCACCAGTCCCTGCATAAGGTCACTTTGTATACTCAACAGGTGTCAGTGTGGAGAACTGCCTCACCTTTTGCAGTCCAAAGCTTTTGCATACTTCACAGCCAGATCCAGACCCTGTCTGAACTCAGCCTCTCTGCCAGGAATCGCTCCCAGACCAAGATCCCCTGCCTTTACATCTCCTGCCAAACACACACACAAGATGAACCTCTGTGTGTGTGTGTGTGTGTGTGTGTGTGTGTGTGTGTGTGTGTGTGTGTGTGTGTGTGTGTCTGTGGCCCGTGTTATAGACCGTTTACCGGGCGGAGTGTTGATAAGGACCACGTCCACTCCTGTAGCCTCTCTAGCCCTCTGGAGCTCCTGCAGTTCGCAGTCGTAGAGCCAGGCTGCCTCCACAGCCTGAAACCCAGCCGCGGCAGCCGCGTATATTCTGTGGCTGAAGTCTTGCAGTTCCGTGAAGAGCCAGGAAATATTCGCACAGAACTTCAGCGGAGCCATGTTGATTTCACCGCAGAGGCCAACGACCCTGCGTTCAGCTTCCACACAGACAGCTATGAACTCGGGGAGCTGAGTGAAGAAGCCCGACTCAGTGCTGGACTTCAGATTTCTAACAGACACGGCGAAGCAGCGAAAGAGCGGACACGGAAGCGGAATCCTCCAAAATAAAACTGCAGATACGAGCCAGGGGCGGATCTACCGGGAAGGCAGCCTCCCTCCCTAAAAAATGCCTTGCCACCGGTGGCAGCCGGCCAATAGAGGGCGCTAGGGCGCCGCTCCACCTCTCCACACATAGTACAATTTCAGTGAATAAGAATATTTTTATGAGCAATTAAAATACTAATCATTATATAGTTAGTGAGTAAAATAATCTGCAATAAAATGTAGATCAAAAAACGTTACAACACAATACTGATTAGTCACGTGTTTCCAGCCTGGGGCGCATTTTCTTTGTCCATTGACTCTCATTATAAGTTGTACATGCGCAGTTCGCTCCTTTCAATACAAGAGATAGGAGCTTCTCAGCATTCATCTGAATGGTGGTTATGTACACACCACCAGTCACTATGTGGCAGCAGAGTTTAGTTTTGTTTAGTTTTTTATTTCTTTGCTATGTTTTATTGCAGCTTCTCTGACTTTAAATTTAAAGAATTCCCATTTTTGAATTAAATTCATTCCTTTGTAAAAATATTTTTAGCAAGTAGTTCTACACCTTCTTTAAATTTTCTATTCAATACATTGCTCTTTAACTTCCAATACCCTCTAATGTTAGATTTTTCTTTAGTGCCCCTTCAATCTAAGACTTATCATTTTATGATCAGTCAGTGGAGCATCGGAGTGAGAAACATATAAACTGTAATCCATGTGATGATGATAACCATAGGTCAATTCTTGACTGAGAACATCTGCTAGAGTTGGACTAGTGTAGTCTTTGACACTGGGGTTCATAAATCGCAAGCAACTGAAAGCAAAAGGTGATCACTTATAAATGACGTAGGTTTAAAGCCCATTGAGGATCTAGGAGGCCATCGATCCATTTCTTCATCTGGAGCGTAATTGAAGTGTCCTCCAATGATGAAAATAGGTTCTTTATATTTTCCTTATAAGTCAGTTTTAAGGAGATCTTAGAAAACATATTTTTTGCCTGAACTGTCTTATTTGGTCCATAAACACTGGAAATAAAAGTAAGAAGATTCTTTAAAACCAAGATAATCCACCATCTTTCTTCTGAAATAATAGACTCCAAAATATAAACATTAAATCTGTTTAGTGAGACTGTGACTCCAGAATGATTTGAGCCATTAGAAAAATACACTATCCCGCACTGAGATCTCCAAAATTTATCATCATCACTAGATGAATGACTTTCTTGTAAGAAAACTATATCAGCATTATGATGACTGAAAAGAAACACTGCTTTTCTTGATGTATTATCACCTGACATTAATAGAAGATAAATTTAATGCACCAAAATTAAAATGCATCATATTAAAACAAAACAAAACAAAAAAAAAGGTTTAACAGATGTCTGAAGAAAAATAAACTCCTTGTAGGTTAGTAGAAAAAACTGAATAGGTACTTACAAACACTGAACCTCTGCTAGTACCATCTCACACATTTATGCATTTTAAACCATTAATAATATTAAATGCCAGCTAGTACTACTGTGGCATATTAACAGAAAATAGAGAGCTTTGAGCCCAACATAAATTTAGCATGTTACCTTTTTTCCATCATTATAAGCATCTCGACCACAGAAACGGGCATGTTCACCTTGTTTTCTGGCTGCATCCACAAGTGAACAGAGCTTGTTTCTTTGCATCCTTTTCTTTCAAGATCGTGCTGTAATGCTCTGCGTCTTCACATCTCTCTTGCAGTTTTGAGACTTTCCCTAACATCTGTTTAATTTTTTCAACAGTAAATCAAGTTTAAGTTGTTTTCAGTTTACTCACAGTGTGTTTTTATCTTAACGTAGGCACAATGGTAATAGTATTTGGTTTAGCTTTTTTTGATGTGGTACAACTTATAGTTTCCAAGCTCCTCACATGCCATTCGTGCAGCTCGCCATCTTGAAACAACCTCCCAGGGCATCCAGTTAAAAGCCATACAGCAAAGGAATGAGGTGATACTTTCAGTTTATTAAAAATAAATTAGAAAAATTTGTAAAGCACAAGGCCAGTCGAGTCCATATGCCGTGTTTGCTAGCTGGCAAATGTGGCTGAATGCTTGATAGTCAGTGTTGTGCATGTACGTTCATATTTTTAGTGAACGCTGAACAGAACGAATCAGTTTACAAATGATGAACATGAACGTGGGTGGCATTCACTCCATCAAGGGTGAATGTTGCTCACGTTTCACAACAGTTGTAGCTCAAATTTTATGTCAGTTTTATGGCACGCCACATAATGTCTCCATAGACACAGCCCAGCTTGGCTGATACTACCGGTACAGACGATACAAACGGTACAGACGGTACAGTCACATCTACTACTGCTGTAGCCAGTTTGTTTGAGCATTTGAAGCAGTTTTATGAACCAACAAGTGAAGATGGATTATATTTATATACATATTTTAAATGTAACTAATGTCTGTGATTCTTCATTGGTACACAATTATTAATTTAGTTGGAAGTGGCAATGATTTGGGGCTGGTGATGGATGGGTAGAAGGTGGTTCTATTGAAAAAGAATATCAGCATTTATTTATTAAAAAAAATGGAACAAATGAATGTGCACTAGTTCATTTTTGGAACTGTGAACTTAGTTCAAAATTTAAAAAAAAATTAACTATGAACATGAAGTCATCTGACATTGTCATCTGTATGAACTGAACTTTGAGCTAGTTCTTTTAAAGTGTGAACTTGCAAAACACTGTTGATAGTATTGATAAAAAAACTTTATTTACATGCTCGAATATGTTCAATTAGGTAACAAGCAAGCTAATTAAAATGGTCTAGGCCACTGTGTGAGAAATTGTAAGGATGGGAGGGAGATGTGGGCAGTGTTGTAGTCTACATGACATGCAGGTGTACTCAGGTCTACCCACTAAGAAAATGTTTTTTTGCTATTTGTGCAACAGCACAAATGTTTTTTGGCCAGTGGTGTAACAGCACTTACACTTTTTTGGCCATTAGATCCACTCTATTTCTGGTGGTATGTTGCAAAGCATTCCTGATTTGCGTATTATATTTGCAAATCATATTGATATATACATTTTTCATCAAATACATAATGAAATAAAATTAAATGTGATATAAGTTTTTTTATTTCATGAAAATCACTAATTTATTATCGTAGCATCAACCTGAAGTCCACTCTCACTCTGGTTTTGAATAAACCCTTGAACAGTGACAGCAGTTCCTCGCTTGAGCCATGACCCGAGCTTTCCTGCTCTTATAAATGGACAGTTTGCCCTGTCCCACAACAAAGTTTAAGAGCTGCCACTTCTCTGCGTTTTCTTTACTGTAGCCAGCACCAAAAATAAATCAGTCTCAAACCAAACCTGGTTACAGTTCAGAAAGACAGTTTTTAGGGTTTCGAACAGAACACCAAATCTCCTACAGTCCAGGAAACAGGGAGAAACAGTTTCTGGTTCCTGACAGAAAGGACAATTACTGGACACCAAGGGGTTATTCTTAGAGATAAAGCTGTTGATGGCGAGTGCTGCCTGCAGGATTCTCCACTGCGGGTCACCTGACCTCTTGTTTAAAGGCGGTTTATACAACAGCCTCCACACTGGTTTACAGGTGTCCTGCAGCGTCTGTCTCTCTCTCCACATTGTATCCTTTCCTCCATTCAGCTTCCTCTTGTTCAACGCCTGAACACAGGACCTGTACACAGGACCTGTACACAGCTTTCCCATTAAACATGTACAAGTCTACACATGCTGTAGTCTGGTAGACCAGCAGTGGTCCTGACAGTCCAGTTTGGTCTATGTGGAGACCCAGTTCAGGAAAAGAGTCTTTGTCCCAGTAAAATAATCCTGCAACATCTGATGCTCCTCACTTCTCAGTCTTTTAATTCACGTGTTCAACATACCTCTGGTGTGACGATGTGATCTCAACCCCAGCAGAGAAGCCACTGCATCTGTGCTGTAATATCCTGGACCTGCAGCATCCACCATGTGGTTCACTGCCCCAGCTGAAAGCAACCGCTGGGTGACACCAGGTCTGGTGTGGTCCTGAACAGCCAAACAGGCCCCATGGATGAGAGGCTCCTCCAGAAGCAAGCAACAGTGAGGCTGCAAGTTCCAGTCTGTTCCATTTAAAAAGAGTCTATGCTCTGAATATTCCCTAAATAAAAAGGCGGCAAGTCACAGACACGTATAAAATCACAGTTCATTAAAAACAGAGATGCTTCTAATCTCAGATCTGCCACCCTTCTTAAAATGGTGCTCATCAATGGCCTCCACACCACTTCATCCCTTCCTGTGAGATAACACTGGATGAACTGTAACCTGAACGCTGCCACTCTGCTCCCCAGGTGCACCAACCCCTGCCCTCCCTCTTTCTTTGGCAGGCTAAGTACACTGTGTGGAACCCAGTGCAACTTATCCCACAAGAAGTCAACCATGATGGACTGCACTTTCTGTAACAGACCAGCAGGGGGGCTCCACACATTTCAACCTGTGCCACAGAGTTGATGCAACCAGATTATTGATGATCAGGACTCTTCCTCTGTAGGACATATGAGGCAACAGCCACCTCCAGTTGGTCAGTCTCCCCTCCACCTTCTCCACCACTCCCTCCCAATTCCTCTGTACAATCTGATCATCTCCTAGATAAACAGCCAGGTACTAAAGGCCCCCCCTCCTCCATTTTAACCCTCCTGGTAGCTGAGGGAGACCAGCAGACCAACTGCCAACTGCTAAGGCCTCACTCTTCTCCCAGTGCACTTTTGCAGCTGAGATTTTTCCAAACCTTTCAACAATGTCTCCTAACCTAGTCACATCTTCCTGGTTTTTCACAATCACAATGACATCATCTGCATATGCAGATAAAATTAAGCGTGTATTAAAATCTGGTAAAAACAAACCATCAATAAAAGAACAAACAGTCTGCAACATTGGCAACACTCAAAGGTTTACATAGACTTCTCAATATCTTCGTACAGAACAATAATATTGACAATAAGCCCATGGCTTTCCAACACTTTCCAAAAGCAGCGGTGCTCAAACAGTTCAAAAGCCTTTTCCTGGTCCAAAGAAACCAATCCAGCAACAAAACCCAAAGAACCAGAGACTTCCAAAAGGTTTCGAATCAATGGCACATTGTCAACAAGGACCTGCTGGGAACACAGTATGTTTGGGTCTGGTGGATAACCTGGGTCTATCACTTTAAGAGTGTTAGCCAGGACTTTAGACAGCAGACCGGTCTCCAGTTCTTTATGTCCTGGAGGTCTCCTTTTTTTGACTGCAGGGTCAAAACCTCTTTGTTGGTCTCCTCCGAGACTCTGCGCTGGCCACTGCAGAAGGAGTCAAAAGCCTCCTTATCCTGGGTGAACTCACTGTTGTACAGGTGAGAATAAAAATCCACAGCTCTCTGTCGGATCTCACTGTCTTCAGTCAGCAGCTGTCCTGAGCTGGAATGTCAGAACGAGGCTCAGTGTGGTTCCTGTCCAGGTCACCGTTCTCTGTGCAATTAAAATCCCCTCCAAGAAATAGAAACTCTTCATTACCACACTGACTTAAAACCACAGAGTTCATTTAAAAACTGGTCTCTGTCAGGTCCTGTATTGGGAGCGTAGACATTTATAAAATCCAGAGTAAACAGCTTATAGTTCAGCTTACAGAGTTCAAACAGGCTTGCCCTCTTCCTCACATCTCGGCTCCATTAATGTTAAGTGTGGAGACCCTGAACTCACTCATGACCTCTGATGTGAGAAGTAAAACAGATAGGACACACACTGTCTCACATGGTTTCTGAGTCCTCATCATGATAGAGTTCTTGTTTGAGTCTCAGAACAATCTATCTATGCCTGTAGACTTCCTGCTCAGTGAAACATCCTTTTCCACTGCTGCTCATCTGTGATCTTACTGAAGTCAGGAACAACTCTCTGTCTGCAAAGTATTCTTCAACTCGCACTTTCTTCATGTTCTATGCTGTCTGCAGGAACTTTTTAATCTGCTGTACATACATTTTGTCTGGTTGTGATTTAGCAGAACATTGTGAGTCAGAGTGAGGCTGGCTGTCTTCAGCACAGTCCCCCTCCTCCTGCCTACTGCTCCCTTCTTGGCCTGAAAGCCACTGCTGTTGTTGCTTTGCTTTCACGTGAGAGGTGGGACTTTAAAAGCAGTCTCCTCCACCATCTTCATCACTGTCAATCAGAGTGTCCTCAACTGTTTCCCTGACTCTGATGGGTCTCGTTTCTCCCCTTTAGTTCTCCCCTCAGCACAGGCACTAGGTGACCCCCCCCCCCAACAGCAAAAACACTTCAAGGCCCCAGAGTTAACAAACACAACATATTCAAAGTCCTCGACCTTCACATTAAACACCAGACTGAGTTCCTCGTCTTTTTTATTGAGGACCATGTAAACCTGCTGTCTTTGAGAAACCATTGAGCAGCAGAAACTCACTGCCCGACAGCAGCTTTCTGATCATGGACACAATCTTGCATGGCTCAGCTGTGGAGATCTTAACACTGTTTCCTGGAGAATTTGGCACACCAGCACCACGCTGGTCTACCGCACAAAACCACACACCTAACCTACAACCCCTAAACCCTGATATACACCACAACAAGACTGACACCACACTACACACTATTTACAACATTTACAGATAAAGATAAGATAGAATAAACACTCAGAACCACTCTCACACGATCACTCCACACACTCAATCCTTCCACTAAGAAAGAGAGAGAGAGAGACAGAAAGAGAGAGAGAGAGACAGAGAGACAGAGATATTGGGAGTGTGGAGTTGTTTTAACTTCAGCAACGGTTTTTTTCTTCCACATTCATCTGGCTTCTTGGGAGGAAAGGAAACATGGACCGTCTGCATTTGTAGTCAAAGCTGTTTGGATTTCTGCATGAACATATGCTGTTGTTATAAAATAAAATTTTTTATATTCTATCTTATGTTTACAAGAGTAAAACATCAACAACACCTATCATGTCCTTATGCTATATAAGAGCCTAAAACAACAAAAATAATAGTCAAAGCATGTTTTGAAGCTGAAAATGTATAATAAGCATATATTAATTGCATTGCAAGTTATAATATTCATCAACAAGTTATATTCAAAACAAAAACAACACTCCTCCTTGAACCGTCACCTTACCGTGGTGGAGGAGTTTGAGAGCCCTAATGACCCTAGGAGCTATGTTGTCGGGGGCATTTTGCCCCTGGTACGGTCTCCCAAGGCAGATTGGTCCTAGGTGAAGGGCCAGACGAAGAACAGTTCAGAAGATCCTAATGATCAAGAACCCAAGTACCCGGCCCGGAGGGACACCGGGGCCCCGCCCTGGAGCCAGGCCTGGGGTTGGGGCCCGTGGGTGAGCGCCTGGTGGCCGGGCCCTGGCCCATGGGGCCCGGCCGGGCCCAGCCCGAACCGGCTACATGGGTTCCTCTCCCAGTGGGCTCACCACCTGCAGGAAGAGTCAGCGGGATCCGGTGCATTGTGGATTGGGCAGCAGACCAAGGCGGGGGCCTTGGCGGTCCGATCCTCGGTTACGGAAACTGGTTTTTGGAACATGGAACGTCACCTCTCTGGCGGGGAAGGAGTGGGAGCTTGTGGAAGAGGTTGAGCGATACCGGCTAGATATAGTCGGCCTCATCTCAACACATAGCGTCGGCTCCGGAACCCATGTCCTTGAGAGGGGCTGGTCTCTCCTCTTTGCTGGAGTTGCTCCGGGTGAGAGGCGGAGGGCCGGGGTGGGCTTTTTGGTGTCCCCCAGGCTCTCTGCCTGTATGTTGGAGTTTACCCCAGTGGACGAAAGGGTTGTGTCCCTGCGCCTCCGGGTCGGGGATCGGGTTCTGACTGTTGTCAGTGCTTATGACCGAACAGCAGTTCAGACTACCCGCCTTTTCTGGAGTCCTTGGGATGGGTGCTGGAAAGTGCCCCGAAAGGGGACTCCATTGTCCTATTGGGAGACTTCAACGCTCACGTGGGCAATGACAGCGTGACCTGGAAGGGTGTGGTGGGGAGGAACGGCCTGCCCGATCTGAACCCGAGCGGCGTTCAGTTATTGGACTTCTGTGCTAGTCACAGCTTGGCCATAACTAACACCATGTTCAAACATAAGGATGTCCACAGGTGCACTTGGCACCAGGACACCCTAGGTCGCCGGTCTATGATCGACTTTGTAGTCGTATCATCAGACCTGCGGCCGCATGTTTTGGACACTCGGGTGAAGAGAGGAGCAGAGTTGTCAACCGACCACCACCTGGTGATGAGTTGGATCAGATGGCGGGGGAAGACGCCGCACAGACCTGGCAGGCCCAAACGGGTTGTGAGGGTCTGCTGGGAAAACCTGGCGGAAGAACCCGTCAAGATGATTTTCAACGCACACCTCCGGCAGAGTTTCGACCGCGTCCCGAGGGCAGTGGGGGACATTGAGTCCGAATGGGCCTTGTTCCGCTCTGCTATTGTTGAGGCGGCTGTTGCAAGCTGCGGCCGCAAGGTAGCTGGGGCCAGTCGTGGCGGTAACCCCCGTACCCGCTGGTGGACACCGGCGGTGGGGGAAGCCGTCAGGCTGAAGAAGGAGGCCTACAGGGCGTGGTTGGCCTGTGGGTCTCAGGAATCAGCTGACTGGTACCGGCGGGCCAAGCGGAGTGCAGCCGCGGCAGTTGCTGAGGCAAAAACTCGGACGTGGGAGGAGTTCGGTGAGACAATGGAGGAAGACTATCGATCGGCTCCAAAAAGGTTCTGGCAAACCGTCTGGCGCCTCAGGGGGGGAAGGGGGCAACTCGCTCATACTGTTTACAGTGGGGGCGGGGAGTTGCTCACGTCAACTGAGGATATAGTGGAAGGAATACTTTGAGGAGCTCCTCAATCCCACCAACACGTATTCCGTGGAGGAAACAGAGCCAAGAGACCTGGGGATGGATGATCTAATCTCCGGGGCAGAAGTCGCCGAGGTAGTGAAACAACTGCGCGGTGGCAGAGCCCCGGGGGTTGATGAGATCCGCCCTGGGTATCTCAAGGCTCTGGATGTTGTAGGACTGTCTTGGTTGACACGCCTCTGCAACATTGCGTGGACATCGGGGGCAGTGCCTCTGGAGTGGCAAACCGGGGTGGTGGTCCCCATCTTTAAGAAGGGTGACCAGAGGGTGTGTTCCAACTACCGGGGAATTACACTCCTCAGCCTCCCTGGTAAGGTCTATGCCAGGGTACTGGAAAAGAGGGTCTGGTCGATAGTTGAACCTCAGATCGAGGAGGAGCAATGTGGTTTTCGTCCTGGGCGTGGAACTGTGGACCAGCTCTTTACCCTCGCTAGGGTGCTGGAGGGAGCATGGGAGTTTGCCAATCCAGTCCACATGTGTTTTGTGGATTTGGAGAAGGCTTACGACCGTGTTCCCAGGGGCTCCCTGTGGGGGGCACTCCGGGAGTATGGGGTGGATGGCCCCTTGTTAGTGGCCATTAAATCCCTGTACCAAAGGAGTGTGAGTCTGGTTCGCGTAGCCGGCAGTAAGTCGGACCTGTTCCCGGTGAGGGTTGGACTCCGCCAGGGCTGCCCTTTGTCACCGGTTCTGTTCATAACTTTTATGGACAGAATTTCTAGGCGCAGCCGGGTGGTGGACGGGTTTGGG
Source organism: Seriola dumerili (assembly GCF_002260705.1). Classification (NCBI taxonomy): domain Eukaryota; kingdom Metazoa; phylum Chordata; class Actinopteri; order Carangiformes; family Carangidae; genus Seriola; species Seriola dumerili. The sequence goes on along the minus strand of NW_019174574.1, from coordinate 534,209 downwards.
TTCGGTGGCAGGAGGATCTTGTCTCTGCTTTTTGCTGATGATGTGGTCCTCCTAGCTTCATCGAGCGCCGACCTTCAGCTCTCGCTTGGGCGGTTCGCGGCCGAGTGTGAAACGGCTGGGATGAAGATCAGCACCAGTCTGAGGCCATGGTTCTCAGCCGGAAACGGGTGGATTGCCCGCTCCGGGTCGGGGGGGCTTTGCCTCAGGTGGAGGAGTTTAAGTATCTCGTGATCTTGTTCACGAGTGAGGGTAGGATGGAGCAGGAGATCGACAGGCGGATTGGGGCGGCATCAGCAGTGATGCAAGCGTTGAATCGGTCCGTTGTGGGGAAGAGGGAGCTAAGCCGGAAGGCGAAGCTCTCAATTTTCCGGTCGATCTACGTTCCAATCCTCACCTATGATCATGAGCTTTGGGTAATGACCGAACGAACGAGATTGCGAATACAAGCGGCCGAAATGAGTTTCCTCCGCAGGGTGGCCAGGCTCAGCTTTAGAGATAGGGTGAGGAGCTCGGTCATCCGGGAGGGACTCGGAGTAGAGCCGCTGCCCCTCCATGTCGAGAGGAGCCAGTTGAGGTGGTTCGGGCATCTGGTGAGGATGCCTCCTGGACGCCTCCCCGGGGAGGTGTTTCGGGCATGTCCCACCGGGAGGAGGCCTCGGGGCCGACCAAGGACACGCTGGAGGGATTATATCTCTTGGCTGGCCTTGGAACGCCTCGGGATTCTCCCGGAGGAACTGGTGGAAGTGGCTGGGGAGAGGGCTGTCTGGACCTCTTTGCTGAGGATGCTGCCCCCGCGACCCGGATCCGGATAAGCGGGAGACGACGAGACGAGACGAGACAAAAACAACAACAATGACGAGTTAAAGAATAAAATGCAGAGTCTGTGTATGTGCATGTCTTTGTTCATGCAGTTCAACTTGAATCTTTTGACGCACTGCTGTCACATCTGTCTGGCTGAACAGGTACCTGGAATTCGTATCATTTCAGCTGTCTGGCAGACAATGTTTCATTTGGTCTGCTTCTCTGTGGCCAGGTGTGTGACCTGCTCATCGTGAAGCTATATAAAGGTATGTTCAATACACCAGTTTAAAGCTGACAACTTGACCATGGCTCCTACATGTACTGATGGGCAGACCACAGAATTTCCAGCAGGGTTTATCCACTCTGTCCCTGGTGAAGACTTCTGATGCCAAGAAGATCCGATATTTCAACGCCATACTCCAGACAGCCAGAGATGAATTCCACAACACAGTGGTGTTCCAACCAGAACTTCACCATCAGTTCAGCCCCTAGGCAGCAGAGAACCGGACAGCTGTGAAATTAACCAAAGCCACCAGATGTTTAAGTAAGCAGTTTGCACACTAAAATACCTATTTTAATGGCGGATTAAAAAATCTTTAAGCAGTCTTGCTCTATTAACCTTCGTTTCTTTCGTTCAGGTTCGGATGCCAACTTGGATGGAAAACCTCCCTGTTCCTGTCAACAGCCAGTGGGGTGCTGCACGTACTCTTTGATGGACTGGAAACGGCTCTTTTTGGACACTCAGCACTAGACAAACATGGTTGATGACATAGAAAACCTGGAACTGCACTTCCTTTTTTGGAAAGCATCACAGTCTCTTTCAATGAGCAATGTTTCATTACCAAACTGTCATACAGCAAGCCGGCTGCCACTGCTCAGCCTGTTGCGGCTTCAGATGTTGCCATGGTTTCCCAGACTGACATGGCTTCCTGTATTTCCGTGGATTCGCCGTACCCTAAAATAGACTTATTTTTAGAAGATATGTAGGCTTATGAAACATGCTTTTTTCATTGTCTGCTTAACATTTTTTTTATTTTGTAATGGTAAATTCGACTTAATTATATATTATTATTCTGCAAACTTATTCGTCTTATTCATCTTCCATATGGAAATTTCGGCGCGTAACTATTCCTGCAGCCTTGAGAAAACTCAGACTATATATATATATATATATATATATATATATATATATATATATTATATATTATAATGAGTGATGGCTCGATCGGGAATGGTGTGCTATGACTTTTCTAAGCAATTTGAGTAACCATGGCAATGTAAATGGCGATGAAAAGCTAGAGTGGATTACATAATTGCTAGAGTGGGAGAAGCTCTAGATCTCCTGAAAAAATTCGATCACACCCAGATCTGTGTTAGCTCTGTGTCTTCCAGCTAGACACAGGTGTTCGAACCAGCTCATTAAGAGACTCTTTGATCTGTGATGTTTACAAACACACACACACACACACACACACACACACACACACACACACACACACACAACCCCATTTTTAGGCTAGGTAGGCTAAATAACAGAAACACCTCTGTATTATGTAATATACACTACATCCTTCACAGTGATCAATTGAATCAACAACTGTCTAAAAGGGTTAGTCTAGTTGTCTAAAATTTTAATAATAAATTGCCAACTGAGTATATTAGTAATTACCAGGTGTATACTTAGGCTCCAAAGTGCCTAACTGCAATTGATTTCGTTGCTGTTCTCACCTGGGAACTCATATAACAACTGGTAACCTAAAGATGTTCTTTGATATTAGAATTTTAATATAAATAAATAATATAAATATTATCACCCTATAACATGTTTTACCCTTCCCTCCCCATTTTCAAATGTAACATGGTAACACCTTTACTCAGAAACATTTTAACTGACTTACTTTGTTCTTTTATCTGAGAAGATTTTTTGCACAGTGATTTACTTCGACTGATGTCTTTTTACTAATACTAATGCGCGTGCTGACGTCAGTGTGGTGTCCCATCTCCAGTCAGTTTCTGTTACTGGTAGAATTTATTGCTGCTCTGTCTGAACATCGTTAATGTTGCTGTTTTTCTTCATCACAGTGTCTAACTACCTGCTGTACATTTAAACTTACACTAGTTCTGCTCCAGCACTCAGAGCTCTCTGCTCCTTCTAGCAACTTTAACTAACTCAGCAGTTGTTTACATGCTGTTCAGATCTGCTTTAGCTTGGAAGTTAGCACTAGCTCCTCTCTCTCTCCCTCGCTCCCTCTGTGTGGTATGTTTGTAACTTCAGTGTAGAGGATTGTGATATTTATTCTAAGATAACTCAATACAGTGTATTTGTGTAAACTTATGTGTGCGTGTTGATGTGTGGTTCTTTGCATGTGTGTACATGTGTTTCTATAATTGTGAGGACAATTTTGGGTAAAAACCATTATTGTGAGGTCATTCACTTGATCTGTTGTATGCAAATTTCAAGGAGGCCTACATTGCTTCAGCTCTACCACCACTTGGCAGATCAGATCATTATCTGGTTTTTCTTCAGCCTTCCTACAAGCCCTGTGTACTGAAGCAGGCTGCAACCACCCGTTCATTCAGGAACTGGACCTCGGAGGCCAGTGAGTCTCTAAAAGACTGTTTTGAGTGCACAGATTGGAATGTACTGTTGGAGTCACAGGAAAATGATAAAAGCAAGGATTGATAGAATGGTTGAATGTACCACAGACTACAATAGCTTCTGTATGGACACTGTAATACCAGCAAGGACTATACACTGCTTTCCAAACAACAAACCCTGGATCACCATAACATCAAGACCCTCCTCAACCAGAAAAAGGAGGCCTTCAGGGATGGAGACAGTGAGAAGCTCAGGTGTGTGCAACATGAGCTGAAGAGGAGACTGAAGCAGGCGAATGAGGACTACAAAAAGAGAGGAAGCTGCAGCACAACAACACCAGAGAGGTGTGGAAGGGGATGAGGACAACTACTGGCTGTAAAGAGAAGTACAGCCAGGCACATCAGGTGATGTAGACAAGGCCAATGAGTTCAACCTGTTCTCCAACAGGTTTGACACAGCCTCACCTGTTCTCTCTCCCACTGTAAGCTACAGTTTCTCCTATGGTATCTTCTCCACATCCTCACACTGCAGCTGCAACTCTCTCCACACTGGGGTCAAGTCACCTGGAGGTGAGGGCGGAGCTCAAGAGGCTACGTCCTGGAAATGCAACAGGCCCGGATGGTGTGTCTGAGGCTATTAAAGGACAGTGCAGCCGAGCTGTCTGAGCCAGAGGATGTTCAACTTAAGTCTATAAACAAGGAGGGTCCCGGTCCTGTGGAAAACCATCATGTCTTGTTCCAGTACCTTAAGTAGGGTGACCGGCTGAGATAAATGACTACAGACCGGTGACCCTCACATCACTAAGACCCTGGAGTGGCTGCTTCTCCACCTTCTGAGGCCGCAGCTTGAACATGCACTGGGCCCCCTACAGTTTGCCTACAAACAACATTTTGGAGTGGATGATGCCATCCTTTACATGCTCCACCGGGCCCATTCTTACTTGGATGAGCCAGGTAGTTACATGAGGATTATGTTCTTTGATTTCTCAAGTGCATTTAACACCATCCAACCCCCCATTCTTGAAGACAAGCTGGAAGGGATGGGGTTGGATCCCTGCTTCACATCCTGGATTGTGGATTACCTGACAAGACGACCACAGTACGTCAGGTTGGGTAGCTGTGTCTCAGGGACAGTGATGAGCAGCACTGGGGCTCCACAAGGGACTGTTCTGGCTCCGTTTCACATTAATAAAATGAGAAATCATTGAGACTTCCACTGCAGGCATTTGCTCTGATTTAAAATAATACATATTTGAAAGATTGCCTCAATAGTTTTAGATGCCATCTTGTTCTTATTTGTAATAAATTTTAGCAATTCAAAATAATTTACAACATCATTATAAACTATAGGGTTTCAAGCCTTTCTACTTATGAGTATGGTATTAGCTCATTATTCTTGTTAAATTAACCAAATCAGATATTAGAACGTAACAAAAAAATATAACATTGAACAACTAAAAGTAAGCTAGTTCATGTTCAAATCTGAATTGATTGTAGATGTTAGAGGACAGTTATAAAGATAAATAATAAGTAACGTAATTTTTCATACGGGCAGTTAAATTTGGTGTGAGCCTAAATCTAGCCTCATAGTGTAAAAAAATAATCTTCTAGATACCACCTGAAACAAGCTGGTTGTCAGCTTTTCCATGGAATAAATCCAGCTCCTCAACATTAATGCTGGATATACAAAACTGGGTCTGTTGTAGTACCTTAAATTGTTCTGTATTAAATGTACAAGAGCGAGAGGCATGGCTCTAAAGACTAATATTGACAGCATGGTAAAAACAAACTCTTCATATGCAATAAATTTGTTCCAAAAAGTAAATAAATTCAAATAAGAAGGTTTGGTTTAATGTCATTACCCTACAGTTCCACAAGGTGGAGAAATTATTGCAAAACACCATTTTTGAAAAAACTGAGGCCTGTTTGTATAACACAGATAATGATAAAGGAGGCTTTGGTAGGTGAAAGTTACACTCTAGAGGAGATTTGAGACCCCCTTAACAAATATAGCTACTTTCTTAGATTGGGGTTGGGAAATACATTTCATAATGTAGATTACTTTGAATATTGCAACAAGTGACTCAAAATCTGAAGCTTGTAAACTACTTTTTTTGTAATTACCACATTTAAACTTGGGTTAATAAAGAATAACATAACATAACAAATTCCTGGAGAAATTTTGAATATGCCTGCTTCTTGGTGCATATCCATCACACACATTTCAATCTCTACAGAGGACGTTACTTTTTTAGTTTCATTCATGTAGAGAATTATCCTAACTCTGACCTCAGTCACTGCAGGTATCCCTCAAAAAGCTCTTTGAAACTGCGAGGACTGGTCAAAATGACCTCACAATGATGGTTTCAACCTAAATTTGTCCCCACAACCATAGCAAGACAGTCACGACTTAGGGGCAAGGCTGGACCCAAAATGCAGCCAACACATGGCAGACGGTGAAAATGTTTATTAAACAGAAGAACTTACAAAACTGGTGAACCACAGGGAAACACAGGGGATCACAGGAACTAGAAGCACGAGGAAGACAGGGACTAAACTGGTAACTCAGGGGACAAACACAGCAGCAGCAGACACCGAGGACAATTACAGGAGATAACAACAGACGAACTGACACAGACAAAGGGGAGCACAGAGACTAAATAGACACAAGGGAGGCAAGGGTGATTGAACACAAGTGAAACACATTAGGGCTGGGCAGACAATCACCAAGAAGGGAAACAGGACAAAGACAGGAAGTACAAACATTGAGACACACAAGGAAACCAACTACAAAATAAAACAGGAAGTGACAAAATCCAAACATAAATTCAAACATAAAATGTCTGCCATGGCAAACCATGACAAGGACATATGTACTAGGGATATATCAATTATCAATTCATTATTATTTTTTTATATTAAAAAATGCCTATGGCAGAATATACTAAAGAAAGCGTCTTTTTCCTTAATGAAATCTTTATTCCAAGAAGAAATTATAGTTCAACAACAATCCTCTTAAACAAGGCAGTTAAAGTTTAATTGTTTAACTATTAAACAGAACAAAAAAGATATGTGGCGCACCTAATGGCAGCGGAGCTTGAGGCTCTGAGCCAAACCTCTTCACAAATAACAAGCCAAAGCTATATATAAAATAATAACCACAAAATAAGACTCAGAGTGAAGGGATTTGAACTGTGATGTGCTCATCCTCCCAAAGTCAGACATTACCCAGCTGTAGGGATGGGTATCATTAGGATTTTATTTTTAACTTATCCATAGCCTTATTGATTAAGCTCAGACTATTACTGGTCCTAAAAAAAAGAATAAATTCAGAACAGGATTTGAATCGATTGTTCTGGTTTGTTTCAGCCAGTCGCTCAATTTACAACAATCTGCCACGTTTTAAGATTCATGGTGAAGTAAGATAATTAGTTACAGGCAGCTTTCGTTGTAGTGTTTCATCATTAGCTTAACCAGTGCAATGTTGTTGTGTAAAAGACACCGGGAGTCGGCAGAGAAAATATCTATTTTCTGTTTGTTGTTTGTTGAACAGGTGATTGGATAAAGTTCTTATTGGCCATTTATGTTTTATTGCACTTACAGTAAAGTTCAGTAATAGTTGTCGTCACCTCCAGTAATCTTCAGTTATCTTTACTTCACCTGGTTCTGTGTTCGGCGCAGCCTCTGCTGTGCTGTTTGCTCTGTGTGTGTGTGTGTGTGTGTGTGTGTGTGTGTGTGTGAAGCAGAGAGGCCAGAGGACAGAGAAGCAGTGTGACCATAAAATAAAAGACAAATAGAGAATATATGGCGGTTAACAGTGACTTGCCACCACAAATAAATCAATGTATGTATGAGAAACGATTTGTTGACACATTTTCATCGTCAATGTCGCGGCAGCTTTATCCATTTCTGCTCAGTAATTGTCAGTGGCACCTGCTGAGACACTGGTTGCTATGGTGACTGTGGCCACAGAGGAAGGAAACACACACACACACAATCCCCCCTGTCTCCTTAGTCAGACAACACCTTTTAAGATGAAAATTGTGTTCAAAGGTCAGCACATCAACACATAAAAGGCGTCACTACTATTAGGGAAAAGACATCTGTAGAAGTAAATCACTGTGTAAAAATGTTGTCAGATAAAAGAACAAAGCAAGTCAGTTAAAATTTTTCTGAGTAAACGTATTACTGCATTACATTTGATAATGGGGATGGAGAGGTAAAACATTTTTTATGATGTTTGAAGACTGAAACATGTGGCCAGAGTTACATAGAATTTTTTCAGAGTTCTAGAGCTTCTCCCGCTCTAGCGATGATGTCATCCACTCTAGCTCTGAACATTCTGTGCAATACACACCCATTATAAAATCTGAAATGGTCAAAATACTGATTAGCGCAAAAGAGTCTCAAGTCTTGTGACCAGTTTCAACCATTTTTCTACATTGGAGTATGACGCAGTAGTAAAGAGGACTGGGTTTGGTCATTTTGAAGAAGTTTACCCATTCATTCTCTTTGGGAATTTTTTCACTTTTTATCGCCATTTACGTCACCATGGTTACTCGACTCCCTAAGAAACGTCATAGCATACCATTCCCAATTGAGCTGCATGCATTGATATATAAATGTTGTCTGGGTTTTCTCAAAGTTGTAGGACTAGTTATGCGCCGAGATTTCTATATGGAAGATTAATAAGATGAATAAGTATGCCGGATAATAATATATGCCTTCAGTGCTATTGCATTGCAGGCACACAATAAGTATGCTGGATTGCAATATATGCCCTCAATGCTATTGCATTGCAGGCACAACATTATATGTTTAAATAAACATGAAAACCCTTCTGACTTGGATAACAGGATTCTAGCGTATATGGAGATTCTCTTTAAAGCCAGTGCTTTAAGGATAACTTAATGGCATCAAATTTGAATTTTTATTAATTATTAATTATTAAGCTAATTGTCAAAAAGCTGTGTGCTCAAGGGACAGGGACCCCCTAGTTTGTAACAGACAGTACCAAATAAGGAGTGCACATGTAAGAACAGATCCACAGTACCTGATGAGGAGTTTACATGTGAAAACAGACAAAACCAAATAAGGATTATATATGTGAGGACAGATTCATGTCCAGGGTTATACAAAGTCAGACCATACAAAGAAGAGCACACCTGTCCCTCCTCTCTTCACCACATTCTACAGGGGCATCAGTGAGAGTACACTGACCAACTGTATGTCCATCTGGTATGGAGACTGCAATGCCTCGTACTGGGAGTCCCTGCAGAGACTGTCAAGGACAGCTGAGAAGATTGTTGGGACTTCACTCCCATCAATCCAGGATATCTCACAAAATTGCTCCATGACCAAGGACAAACTCAAGCATACAGTACAGCTTCTTCCCCCAAGCCATCACACTCTATCTCACCAGTTGAACCAGTTTTTAAGAAAACACAGCTGTTACTGTCATTATAAAACATTCTGATTGCATTAAAAAACAATGAACAAACATCAAAATGTCAGAGCTTTCACAAAAAAGGAATATTGTCAAGTGAGTGAAATGCTTTTAAAAAAACACAGAAAGGACAAGACCATCATCATTTTTGAAGAACTGTAATCAAGCATATCAAGGCCTACATGTGTTTGATTACACCTTCCTTTAATAAAATCTAAATAGTTATCCCCAATATTAATTGCTCATGTTGATGAATTTACACTCATGGCCAGTAGTTCTCGTACATGTTTCCTGGATATGTATTGCAATGGCCTTTCAGCATTTGGTAATTCATTTGTCAAATCTTAATGTCATTTGTATGAAGATACTAAAGAGAACAGTAATTGTGGCACTTGTCACAGATAACACCAGCAACATGTCCGTAGCCGGAGTAGAGGCAAATTTATCACCACACATAAAATACTTCAGACATACTGTAAACCTGGCTACACAAATAAGGGCCTCAAATGTGCTGGCTGGCTTTTAGGGAGAGTGAGACAGGTCGTGGCATTTTTCCACAGCAGCACGGTCGCAACTGCTGTTTTCAAAGAGAAGCAGAAGTTACTTAGGCTTCCCGAACACAAACTGAAACAAGATGTGTGCACTCACTGGAACAGCTCATTTGAGATACTCGAGTGTTTTTTAGAGCAGCAATCTGCAGCTTGTGCTGCACTTATTGACAAAAAACTCAGGAAAGGCAATGTGTAACACTCACCAAAAGTGACAGTGATTACTGCAGCTGAAGACTTGGTTATGCTACTCGGACCAGTGAAAAGTACCACCACCATCATGTGAGAGGAAGAACAGCCAACTGTCTCTATTGCACCACTTAGAGCCAGAATGTTAGAGCATTTCAGCATCTCAGAGGAAGACTCCACTTTAGGAACAGAGATGAAGCTCACTGTGGCCAAGGAGCTTGAACAGCGATATGTGGACATGCAGCAAGTGGGGATGAGAGAGATGCAACATTCCATACATGAGGCTGCAGAGCTGTGGGACCAGAAGGAAAGATCATATTTCTTGTCTGTTTGTAGTATTTGTAGTGTATATTTTAGGAATTCAAACAATATTCATAAATAAGATCATATATTAGTAGGGAAATGCTTACCATTTGGTATTTTTGTGTGTGTTTCTTTTTGTTTTAATCATCTACAGAATGACACAGTGGCACAAGATAAGAGTACCGCTCCTCAGTCATCTGGTGATCAAACATCTGATCAATGTGATCAAGCTACTGAACAAAGTATGTGTAAAGTAGTTTTTCTTTTTGTGAAAAATTTTATTGAATCAATGTTATAAAAAAGTGAATGAATTAAGTCTGCTAACAAGTGTTTGGAGTTCATGAAAGATATATTTGGTCTTCTGAAAAAACAACATATTGTGTTCTATGTAATTTTAGAATACATTCCCTTTTCCAAGAAGTCAAATGCACTTTAAGACCTCTGTGGGGACATCTTCTGCAATATGGACTCCAGCCAGACTGTCAAGACCTCAAGAGAGCTAGCCCTTAGTGAAGTTGCTAAGTATAAAGAGACTGCATCTTTGATCCTGGGAGGTAATATGTTAGAGTGGTGGAAAAGTCATTAGGATGAGCATCCTCTCCTGGCAAACCTTGCCCAAACATACCTTTGTATTTCTGGTACTACTGTACCATCTGAGCGTGTATTTAGCCCTGCAGGTGACATTGTCTGTTCAGAGGGCAATGTTTTGTCTCCTGGACATGTCGATCAGTTGGTTTTATTGAAGAAAAACCTCTCAAGGACATACTCACTTAAGGAAATACTTGACTGTTAAAGGAAACAAATGAGCTGTCATCAAACTACTGATGATTATATACAGAGGACTAGTATTTTATTTGTACAATATACACTAAAGAACGTGAAATTGCTTTGTTCTAGATAGATAGATAGATACCTTATTTATCCCCTAGGGGAAACTCATGTCCATTATTGATAACAATAATAATAATAACAGTTAATAATAAATAAACAATGATAATTGTTCCACTGATGGCAGTGGGAACAAAGGATCTCCTGAACCTCTCTGTTCTGCAGTGCACTGAGATGAGACGTTTGCTGCAGCTGTAGCTGCTTCTCTGTCCTGCCAGAATGTTGTGGAAAGGATGGCTGGTATTGTCCAAGATGGCCTCCATCTTACATTGCATGCATCTCTCCACAACTGTCCTGAGTGAGCCCAGACACCTGCCAAGCACAGACCCAGCCTTTTTGACCAATTTCTCCAGGACATGCTGCTGCCCCAGCAGACTGCAGCATAAAAAGTTCACTGGCAACCACTGACTGATAAAACATGTGCAGCATTTCACTGCAGACCTCAAAGGACTTGAGCCTCTTGAGGAGAAAGAGCTGGCTCTGCCCCTTCCAGTAGATGACATCCGTGTTCAGGGACCAGTCAAGTTTACTGTCCAGGTGCACACCTAGGTATTTATAAGTGTGCACCACCTCAATGTCCTTCCCTTGATGTTGACTGGCTGAAGGGTGGGCCTAGACCTCCGAAAGTCCATGGCCATCTCCTTGGTCTTGGAGATGTTCAGAAGGAGGCAGTTCTTGTCATTCCATTCACTGAAGGCCATTATCAGATCCCTGGACTCCTCTTCCTGCCTGTTCCTGATACACGCCACAATAGCTGTGTCATCCGAGTATTTCTAGATGTGGCAGGACTCAGAGTTGTATTTACAGTCCACCATGTACAG
>NW_019174574.1:451718-522590 GCF_002260705.1 Seriola dumerili | reverse complement strand
TAAACTGGTTCACTCTCATATCCTAAGCAGGTCGCTACTGTTGAGAGAAGGTGTTCTGCAGTCTGCTGTTGAGGCAGGCGGCAAGAGAGCTGTTGCTCTCAGGTACAGGCTGAACTGGGCTGGGGCCTTTGGTGCTCTTGAAGAGGCCGAGTGTGGAGAGGAGCTGCTCTCCTGAGCAAAGCCAAAAACAGAAGAGAGTGAGAACAAAGAAGCGAAATCTGCGTTTTTGTTGGTCACATGTTGCCACTGACCAACTACTGGTCAGTGAGGTCAGTGGGGGAGGCGTCGTCCCCCAGGTGTGAACAGTGACGGAACTGTGGGGAAGTGAGCTTACTTTGTCTGTGGACACTCATAACAGAAGAAACATGTGTTCCAGAACTTGAATGTACTAGATTCCCAACAATATAAGTTTTGTAACGCTGATAATCAAAAGCAAAAAAAGAGGAATCTAATCACAAGATATTCCTTTATCAATCCAAAACCACAGGTTAATAATCTCCACATCTGAGATAATCATAACTTCCCACCTGATGTCGTTATTACCTTTGACAACTAAGCCTTTTCACAGAGACGGACAGCATTGTGTGCAAAAAATCTCTGAGTTTAGCCTTAACATAATCATATTTTGTCACCTCTGACCACAGCCCCAATTCTACCGCTCACATTTGGGCAGAGAAATGGGATCCGCTAAATGCCTTTCATTCTGACAACATTCAAGTAAGCTGATTATGTTTGCAAGGATTTTTACCTCAAAAAATTTAACTTTAAGCCCACTGCTTAAAAACATCGCTGTGCTTAGTCTCAAATTGCAATAGCACTACCCGCGCTCATAAAGAGGACAAAGAGATTTGATTTGACTTAGGAAGATGCACACATGTAATACTGGCGTTGCGGTATCTACATTAGTTCAGGAAATATTGTTTAAACGGAAAACAAGTGTGGCTCAATCATACTTTTGACCGTTATAGTTGTTTGTAAAGACATAAACGGGAGCAAAAAACTACCTGAACAATCTCAATCAACTTCAATATCACTTTACCATACTCATTAGTCCGCATCATTCAAAAGAAAAGGTAATATTTTCAAAAAGAAGCAATTTTGCCCACCAAGCGACTTTTCAATTTCTCATCACCTGCCAAAACTTGCCAACACTAAAACAGGACATGGGTCTCATATCCCGTATATCAAGAGGTGAGTAAGGAAAAAAACTTCTGAATGCTGAATTGAACACTAATTTTATCCGTCCTAGAGGGAAAATGGTGTTTTAATACAAGCTGGAACTTCTATTTGGTGCAACACCTTCAAAACAATGACATGCATTTATGTCCTGTGGAGTTGTTTGATTAGGATTCAAAGCCAAGGAAACATCATCCTAGTCTGCTTCTGATTAATACCTTAAGTGGTTTTGAGGGATGCCTTCAAGGTATGTGCTCTCATTTGTCAATTTTCAAGACACTGCCTTAATGTGCTTCTCTAGATTTCTTGGTAAACACACAATATATTCTTCTCAAAATGCTCTTTGCCAGTATCTTCAAAGGTGTCTCCACATAAGGCTATACAGCACCGAACAAGGTCCATTTCCACCGCTTTGGCTTTTCAATCTTACACAGCATTTGTTAGCAAATATTACAATCTTTGGATTCTTTTTAAAATAACATTCCAATACCCCTCTGATGAACATTCTGTCCACATGCAGTAGTGGAAAAAAGGATCTTAGTGAGAGTATCAAACGTAGCAGTAGGGTGTAAATCACCAGTTTCAATCATGAAATACGATATCATATTGATTCTTTGGGCAACGATATGATATTGACGATTCACAAGTCGCCACCCAAAACGATTTCAGGCGAGTTTGCCAATAGAATAATAAGACGACTATCAACAAAAAAGCTACGTAAAATATCTATTTAAACAATTTTATTTGCTGGAACTCAGTCATCAATTTAAAATAAAAAACACTTTTTTTTCTTTTTAAAAGGAACAAAAAGGACATTTCTGCTTCTACTTTAAAACAACAGATTTAACATAAACTCATTTTTGTCAGGAACACTTTACCTAAAGTTCGCAAATGTAGTACAGTTTTTCTGCATCACCATCCACTAAAGCTTGGAATTTAGATATTTCTAATCCACTATCAAAATAGAAATCCCAGCTTTCTGAAGAAAGCAAACATACACAAGCAGACATTGTAAAAATAGCAAACAATCTTTTAGAAAATTAAGAATAGGACCTTCTGCCTTCCTGCTTTTAAACAATAGATTTCTAACATTAACTAATTCTTGTCAGTTTAGAACCGTAAGTAATAACAACCAAGAGGTCATCACTTCACCCCTGTTGGGACTCATCATTCAGAGACCATATGTTTCTTTGCTCCACTGGACAAAGAACTCCACTCCACAGTCCATCACCATTCATACCTGGATGACCTTTCCCCAACGGAACCTTTAACTGGCCAGCCAGCGTGGGTCAGCGTTGTGACATGTGCACCCCCAAGGGTGTCACCAAACAAAACCTGGCCCTCTTCTCTCTCTCTTCTCCCATCGGCTTGCTCTGCTGGAGAGCAGCTCCAGCTCTCTCCTCTTGGTTCTTCAAAGGGCAACAAGGCCCCCAGCCCAGGTCAGCTCTTGCTACCTGAGAAACCAGCTCTCTCGCTGGCCCACTACCGCAGCTTGCAACCGCTCTTCTCCTCAAGAGCAGCGACCTGCTTCGGCATTAACTGTGAGTGAACCAATCCTCTTCAGAATCAGCGGCTACGACACAAGGCCAGCTGGTTTTCCAAGCAACAGGAGTCGGTAGCAGAGTTAGCATGGAACAGCTAACTCTGTGAGTAGAACAAAGGAGACAACTGCAAAGCAACACAGCCAGACAGGACTTTACTCCACCAGGGAAACCTCCCAACTCACTGGACTTTACACCAACACTGGAAAAGACCTCTTTGCTTGTTCCAAGGACTGGGTAACGTTAACTGACTGGGCCTAACCTTTCCAGCACAGCATAGCACCGCACAGCTAAACTAAGCAACAGAAGTCTTAACTTTGTTAATGTACCTGTTGATTGATGTCTTGTTGTTGTAATGTTTGCTTAGGTTGTGGTCAGTCATACAGTTAATCAGGTACTCGTATGTTAACACACATGGTAGTACGTCTCAGTTCTAGAAACCTGCATGAAGCTAACTACCCCCCTCTAACCTGGTACCTTTAGATACATGAGCTAGGCTAACAAAGAAACTCACACCTTCCCTCTCACACACCCCAGGTGGTCCAGCGGCCATTTTGAGTAGTTTCTTTGTGTACCGCCATCTTGTGTAGTCTTCTTTGTTTAGGTCATGTGGTCACAGTGACCACTTTGAATCGGCCATCTTGCCTTTGTTTGTGTCCCCACAAAACACATACACAAACACACACACACATACACACACCTGTATTATACTAGATCAGACATTGTGTTTTACTCTGCTTCATTGTAAATAAATGCCTTTAAGTATAACTACTGGTGTGTTTAATGTTGCACAAGCGTGATATTGCCAACCTCTACTTGTAGAATTCCAATCCTTCAACTTTAATTACTGTTGATTTGGTAATTTGGTTATAGTTAGTAAGCTAATGGTTTAATGAGATTTCCAGATTAATGGTAATAAATTTGAGACTAAAACCATATTGGCTATTTTGCCTATTAGTTTAGGCTGGTGCCCTGTGAAACTTAATTAATTTAAAGTTATTATTTAATATTAATATTTTTAATATTAATATTTTCTTAATTTATGATAGCCAATAAATTGATAGACACCGAATCCAACATATTTGGTGTCCAGCTCATGAGGTAGAGCTCAGACCCAAACAACCCTAAAGTGCAAATCTTGGATAGACATTTTTCTAATCCACATCAAAATAAGATATTTCAGCATCTAAACAAAGCAAACAAACACAAAATAAGATGTTAGATAATGCATTCATTGCAATATCAGTGGATTTTAACCATGTCTCACTCATCTCTCACCTGACTGGCTTCATTCAGTATATTAACTGTACCACAAGGGAGTAAACACACTTGATCTGTTGCATGCAAATGTCAAGGAGGCCTACACTGCTTCAGCTCTACCACCACTTGGCAGATCAGATTGTTATCTGGTTTTTCTTCAGCCTTCCTATAAGCCCTGTGTACTTAGGCAGGCGGCAACCACCTGCTCATTCAGGAACTGGACCCTGGAGGCCAGTGAGTCTCTAAAGGACTGTTTTGAGTGCACAGATTGGAATGTTACTGTTGGCGTCACAAGAAAATGATAAAAGGCAAGGACCCTGACCTTAATAGAATGGTTGAATGTACCACAAATTACATTAACTTCTGTAT
Organism: Seriola dumerili; assembly: GCF_002260705.1. NCBI lineage: Eukaryota > Metazoa > Chordata > Actinopteri > Carangiformes > Carangidae > Seriola > Seriola dumerili. The sequence goes on along the minus strand of NW_019174574.1, from coordinate 518,244 downwards.
GGACACTGTAATACCAGCAAGGACTGTACACTGCTTTCCAAACAACAAACCTTGGATCACCAGTAACATCAAGACCCTTCTCAACCAGAAAAAGGAGGCCTTCAGGGGATGGAAACAGGGAGAAGCTCAGGGTGAGCAACATGAGCTGAAGGTCTACAAAAGGAAAGAGTAGAGGGAAGCTGCAGCACAACAACACCAGAGAGGTGTGGAAGGGGATGAGGACCATCACTGGCTATAAAGAGAAGTACAGCCAGGCAACATCAGGTGATGTGGACAAGGTTGTAGCGTACATACCTGGCATGGCATCAGCACAAGGCATTGAAGAAGTTCATCGTAAGGACATGCAGAGTTACAGACGAAAATTGACACTTTGTGACTCTTCCCACCATCCAACTATCAAATTGATAGGAAACGGAGACAAAGGACCCTTATCTCACAAACAGTCCATGCTGCTTTAGCGTGCCAGAGAGACACAGAACCAAACCAAGGGTCAAAGGTCAGCTCCAGAGGATCAATGAATGGACACCAGGCAACTGGAGAATATTGGCAAAATCTCCAGTTTGTAACAATAAGACTCTGTCTAATGATATTTGATTGTTTCTTGTAGGACAAATAACACCAAAGGGACTGATTATCACTAAGGTGTGAATCCTGGCCTCTCTGTGTGTCATACATTGAATACACACATGCACACACAACACACCAACCTCCCTTCCTCTGTCCCTCTCTAGATAAGAGTCATAAACTACAACACATATTCCAATCCTGAGCAGTGACCAGCAGAACATTCTTCACAGACACAGATCTGAGGAAGAAATATATAATTAAGTATCTAACTGTTCTGTAACTCATGAGATGTTTCTATGTGATAAGTCAATCCCAAACTTCTATCCTATAAAATGTTTTGAAATGTAACATGTACACTTTAAGACAAACATCCTTCATGTGACCATACTGTCAGCATCCTTCACACAAGGTAACACACCACTACATGACATCCAGAATGTCCATTTTATTATTATTACTGTCAAAGAACTGCGGTGTAATTCACATTTATAGACTATTAGCTTCAGGAAATGATTATATTGTTGTTTGATCAGTTAACCACTTGTATTATGATTAATTCCAGGGTTGAAGGATGTAATATGAAATCCACACTTGTATTACTCCTGTCTGTCATTATTAGTGCCATTAACATTTATAGTTATTGGATTTAATGTTTTATGGTCATGGTGGAAGACGATGTGCGAGTTTTATAGGTAAGCTGTAGAATTAAACTATTCAAAAGTTTCGAGGAAAATTACTCTCTTCCCCAAGTTGAAATAAAGGAGGAGACAGGTGACGCCCCTGAAACGTCTGCCAGCCCCCAGGGGAATAAAACAGTTGTGATCAATTCACAGCTTGCTAGAAAATAGAGAAGCTAGAAGAAGCTAGTGCGAGAAGCTGAAAAAACATTGGCTCAGTGGCTCTGTAGCTATGTAGTTCCAAACTCTTAGCCAAGGATCTTAGCCATTTTTGCACTTTATCGTTTTGTTGCGTCTTTTCTTTTATAAGCCAAGTCAAGACCAACTGAACCAAAACAACAGAAGTGCCTCAGAGTAAATTTGTGTAACTTTTAATTATCATCAAGTTATAGTTTTAGAAGATTTTTTACAACTTTAGAGTCATCTGGTCAACGCCAGTCTCCTCTATAGTTATCAAGCCAAAAGTGAAGTGCCTTAGAGTTTATTTCACATCAACCCCAAGAGACGCCAGCAGAGAAGCCAACCAGAAATCAAGAGTGCCGAGACAGAAAGTCTTCCTGGCAAACTCCACCAGAGCTGAAACCGCTTGAGACACCAGCAGAGAATCCGTCACCATGATAACGGGACACGGCCTCCAGGAGAATCCACCTAAGGTCCCGCGTCTCTAGGTACCACGGCAACCACAGCCACCTGGGTTCCAGCCAAGGGTCCTCAGCTACAGCTCAACTCACAGTAGGCCGGTCTTAACACTCTGCTCATGACTGGGTTGATGTCGAAATATATAATATTTAATTACCAAAGCTCATTCGTAGATGTAGTGATCATTAGCTGTATAGCCATAGTGTTAGCCATAACATATTCTCTCCCATCATTGCTCTGTCTCATCACACCGTTCATCATTATTATTTTTCATCTTTTATGATCATTACACCGTGCATTTACTCTGTAGATAGTAGTTTAGTTAATAAACTTCTTTGTTTTCACCCAGTTGTTGTCCTGTTGTGTTCTATTGACGTAGAGACTGGAGATCCATTGAATCGAGAAGTCATGGCTTCTAATATGAGATTGATAAAATTATCAATAAGGTCATTTATTGTTATCCTCCCAGAAGACTGGTGCCCGATTTAAACAAGAGAAGATTCTAAATTATTGGTGTTAACGCTACAAGGCCAATGAGTTCAACCTGTTCTACAAACAAGTTTGACACAGCCTGTTCTCTCTCCCACTGCTGCAGCTTCTCCTACCGGCATCCTTCACAACCTGACAACTGCAGCTGCAACTCCCTCCACACTGGGTCAAGTCTCCTGTCTTTTACAGCGGAGGTGAGGGCGGAGCTCAAGAGGCTATGTCCTGGAAAGGCAACAGGCCCGGATGATGTGTGTCCGAGGCTGTTAAAGAACGGGCAGCCTAGCTGGCTGGATCTCTCCAGAGGATCTTCAACTTAAGTCTACAAACAAGGAAGGTCCTGGTCCTGTGGAAAACATCATGTCTTGTTCCGGTTCCTAAAGTAGGACAACCAGCTGAGATAAATGACTACAGACCGGTGGCCCTCACATCACACATCATGAAGACCCTGGAGCAGCTGCTTCTCCACCTTCTGAGGCCACAGGTTGAACTTGCACTAGACCCCCTTCAGTTTGCCTACAAGAACATATTGGAGTGGATAATACTGTCCTTTACATGCTCCACCAGGCCATTCTTACTTGTATGAGCCAGCGTGGTTACAGTGAGATTACGTTTTTTGATTTTCAAGTACATTTAACACCATCCAATTGGTCCATTGTCTCAGGACAGTGATTAGGCAACACTGGGGATGCACAGGGGACTGTTTCTGGCTCTGTTTTCCCTGTTCACCGCCCCAGCAGACTGCAGCATAAAAAGTTCACTGGCAACCACTGACTGATAAAACATGTGCAGCATTTCACTGCAGACCTCAAAGGACTTGAGCCTCTTGAGGAGAAAGAGCTGGCTCTGCCCCTTCCAGTAGATGACATCCGTGTTCAGGGACCAGTCAAGTTTACTGTCCAGGTGCACACCTAGGTATTTATAAGTGTGCACCACCTCAATGTCCTTCCCTTGATGTTGACTGGCTGAAGGGTGGGCCTAGACCTCCGAAAGTCCATGGCCATCTCCTTGGTCTTGGAGATGTTCAGAAGGAGGCAGTTCTTGTCATTCCATTCACTGAAGGCCATTATCAGATCCCTGGACTCCTCTTCCTGCCTGTTCCTGATACACGCCACAATAGCTGTGTCATCCGAGTATTTCTAGATGTGGCAGGACTCAGAGTTGTATTTACAGTCCACCATGTACAGGGTGAACAGGAACAGAGCCAGAACAGTCCCCTGTGCATCCCCAGTGTTGCCTATCACTGTCCCTGAGACAATGGACCAATTGGATGGTGTTAAATGTACTTGAAAAATCAAAAAACGTAATCCTCATGTAACCACCTGGCTCATACAAGTAAGAATGGGCCTGGTGGAGCATGTAAAGGACAGTATTATCCACTCCAATATGTTCCTTGTAGGCAAACTGAAGGGGGTCTAGTGCAAGTTCAACCTGTGGCCTCAGAAGGTGGAGAAGCAGCTGCTCCAGGGTCTTCATGATGTGTGATGTGAGGGCCACCGGTCTGTAGTCATTTATCTCAGCTGGTTGTCCTACTTTAGGAACCGGAACAAGACATGATGTTTTCCACAGGACCAGGACCTTCCTTGTTTGTAGACTTAAGTTGAAGATCCTCTGGAGAGACTCAGCCAGCTAGGCTGCACCGTTCTTTAACAGCCTCGGACACACATCATCCGGGCCTGTTGCCTTTCCAGGACATAGCCTCTTGAGCTCCGCCCTCACCTCCGCTGTAAAAGACAGGAGACTTGACCCCAGTGTGGAGGGAGTTGCAGCTGCAGTGTCAGGTTGTGAAGGAGATGCCGTAGGAGAAGCTGCAGCAGTGGGAGAGAGAACAGGCTGTGTCAAACTTGTTGTAGAACAGGTTGAACTCATTGGCCTTGTAGCGTTAACACCATAATTTAGAATCTTCTCTTGTTTAAATCGGGCACCAGTCTTCTGGGAGGATAACAATAAATGACCTTATTGATAATTTTATCAATCTCATATTAGAAGCCATGACTTCTCGATTCAATGGATCTCCAGTCTCTACGTCAATAGAACACAACAGGACAACAACTGGGTGAAAACAAAGAAGTTTATTAACTAAACTACTATCTACAGAGTAAATGCACGGTGTAATGATCATAAAGATGAAAATAATAATGAAATGAACGGTGTGATGAGACAGCAATGATGGGAGAGAATATGTTATGGCTATACACTATGGCTATACAGCTAATGATCACTACATCTACGAATGAGCTTTGGTAATTAAATATTACTATATTTCGACATCAACCCAGTCATGAGCAGAGTGTTAAGACCGGCCTACTGTGAGTTGAGCTGTAGCTGAGGACCCTTGGCTGGAACCCAGGTGGCTGTGGTTGCCGTGGTACCCTAGAGACGCGGGACCTAGGTGGATTCTCCTGGAGGCCGTGTCCCGTTATCATGGTGACGGATTCTGCTGGTGTCTCAGCGGTTCAGCTCTGGTGGAGTTTGCCAGGAGACTTTCTGTCTCGGGCACTCTTGATTTCTGGTTGGCTTCTCTGCTGGCGTCTCTTGCGGGTTGATGTGAAATAAACTCTAAGGCACTTCACTTTGGCTTGATAACTATAGAGGAGACTGGCGTTGACCAGATGACTCTAAAGTTGTAAAAAATCTTCTAAAACTATAACTTGATGATAATTAAAAGTTACAAATTTACTCTGAGGCACTTCTGTTGTTTTGGTTCAGTTGGTCTTGACTTGGCTTATAAAAAGAAAAGACGCAGACAAAACGATAAAGTGCAAAAATGGCTAAGATCCTTGGCTAAGAGTTTGGAACTACATAGCTACAGAGCCACTGAGCAATGTTTTTTCAGCTTCTCGCACTAGCTTCTTCTAGCTTCTTCTATTTTCTAGCAAGCTGTGAATTGATCACAACTGTTTTATCCCCTGGGGGCTGGCAGACGTTTCAGGGGCGTCACCTGTCTCCTCCTTTATTTCAACTTGGGGAAGAGAGTAATTTTCCTCGAAACTTTTGAATAGTTTAATTCTACAGCTTACCTATAAACTCGCACATCCGTCTTCCACCATGACCATAAAACATTAAATCCAATAACATATAAATGTAATGGCACTAATAATGACAGACAGGAGTAATACAAGCGTGGATTTCATATTACATCCTTCAACCCTGGAATTAATCATAATACAAGTGGTTAACTGATCAAACAACAATATAATCATTTCCTGAAGCTAATAGTCTATAAATGTGAATTACACCGCAGTTCTTTGACAGTAATAATAATAATATGGACATTCTGGATGTCATGTAGTGTGTGTTACCTTGTGTGAAGGATGCTGACAGTATGGTCACATGAAGGATGTTGTCTTAAAGTGTACATGTTACATTTCAAACATTTTATAGGATAGAAGTTTGGGATTGACTTATCACATAGAAACATCTCATGAGTTACAGAACAGTTAGATACTTAATTATATATTCTTCCTCAGATCTGTGTCTGTGAAGAATGTTCTGCTGGTCACTGCTCAGGATTGGAATATGTGTTGTAGTTTATGACTCTTATCTAGAGAGGGACAGAGGAAGGGAGGTTGGTGTGTGTGTGTGCATGTGTGTATTCATGTATGACACAGAGAGGCCAGGATTCACACCTTAGTGATAATCAGTCCCTTTGGTGTTATTTGTCCTACAAGAAACAATCAAATATCATTAGACAGAGTCTTATTGTTACAAACTGGAGATTTTGCCAATATTCTCCAGTTGCCTGGTGTCCATTCATTGATCCTCTGGAGCTGACCCTTTGACCCTTGGTTTGGTTCTGTGTCTCTCTGGCACGCTAAAAGCATGGACTGTTTGTGAGATAAGGGTCCTTTGTCTCCGTTTCCTATCAATTTGATAGTTTGATGGTGGGAAGAGTCACAAAGTGTCAATTTTCGGTCTGTAACTCTGCATGTCCTTACGATGAACTTCTTCAATGCCTTGTGCCTGATGCCATGCCAGGTATGTACGCTACAACCTTGTCCACATCACCTGATGTTGCCTGGCTGTACTTCTCTTTATAGCCAGTGATGGTCCTCATCCCCTTCCACACCTCTCTGGTGTTGTTGTGCTGCAGCTTCCTCTCTACTTTTCCTTTTGTAGACCTTCAGCTCATGTTGCTCACACCTGAGCTTCTCCCTGTTTCCATCCCTGAAGGCCTCCTTTTTCTGGTTGAGAAGGGTCTTGATGTTACTGGTGATCCAAGGTTTGTTGTTTGGAAAGCAGTGTACAGTCCTTGCTGGTATTACAGTGTCCATACAGAAGTTAATGTAATTTGTGGTACATTCAACCATTCTATTAAGGTCAGGGTCCTTGCCTTTATCATTTTCTTGTGACGCCAACAGTACATTCCAATCTGTGCACTCAAAACAGTCCTTTAGAGACTCACTGGCCTCCAGGGTCCAGTTCCTGAATGAGCAGGTGGTTGCCGCCTGCCTAAGTACACAGGGCTTATAGGAAGGCTGAAGAAAAACCAGATAACAATCTGATCTGCCAAGTGGTGGTAGAGCTGAAGCAGTGTAGGCCTCCTTGACATTTGCATGCAACAGATCAAGTGTGTTATTCTCCCTTGTGGTACAGTTAATATACTGAATGAAGCCAGTCAGGTGAGAGATGAGTGAGACATGGTTAAAATCCACTGATATTGCAATGAATGCATTATCTAACATCTTATTTGTGTTTGTTTGCTTTGTTTAGATGCTGAAATATCTTATTTTGATGTGGATTAGAAAAATGTCTATCCAAGATTTGCACTTTAGGGTTGTTGGGTCTGAGCTCTACCTCATGAGCTGGACACCAAATATGTTGGATTTCGGTTGTCTATCAATTTATTGGCTATCATAAATTAAGAAAATATTAATATTAAAAATATTAATATTAAATAATAACTTTAAAATTAATTAAAGTTCACGGGGCACCAGCCTAAACTAATAGGCAAAATAGCCAATATGGTTTTAGTCTCAATTTATTACCATTAATCTGGAACTCTGATTAACCATTAGCTTACTAACTATAACCAAATTACCAAATCAACAGTAAGTTAAAGTTGAAGGATTGGAATTCTACCAAGTAGAGGTTGGCAATATTCACGCTTGTGCAACATTAAACACACCAGTAGTTATACTTAAAGGCATTTATTTACAATGAAGCAGAGTAAAACACAATGTCTGATCTAGTATATACAGGCATGTGTGTGTGTGTGTGTGTGTGTGTGTGTGTGTGTGTGTGTGTGTGTGTGTGTTTGTGTGTGTGTTTGTGGGGACACAAACAAAGGCAAGATGGCCGATTCAAAGTGGTCACTGTGACCACATGACCTGAACAAAGAAGACTACACAAGATGGCGGTAAACAAAGAAACTACTCAAAATGGCCGCTGGACCACCTGGGGTGTGTGAGAGGGAAGGTGTGAGTTTCTTTGTTAGCCTAGCTCATGTAATCTAAAGGTACCAGGTTAGAGGGGGGTGGTTAGCTTCATGCAGGTTCTAGAACTGAGACGTACTACCATGTGTGTTAACATACGAGTACCTGATTAACTGTATGACTGACCACAACCTAAGCAAACATTACAACAACAAGACATCAATCAACAGGTACATTAACAAAGTTAAGACTTCTGTTGCTTAGTTATGCTGTGCGGTGCTATGCTGTGCTGGGAAAGGTTAGGCCCAGTCAGTTAACGTTACCCAGTCCTTGGAACAAGCAAAGAGGTCTTTTCCAGTGTTGGTGTAAAGTCCAGTGAGTTGGGAGGTTTCCTGGTGGAGTAAAGTCCTGTCTGGCTGTGTTGCTTTGCAGTTGTCTCCTTTGTTCTCCTCACAGAGTTAGCTGTTCCATGCTAACTCTGCTACGACTCCTGTTGCTTGGAAAACCAGCTGGCCTTGTGTCGTAGCCGCTGATTCTGAAGAGGATTTGGTTCACTCACAGTTAATCCGAAGCAGGTCGCTGCTCTTGAGGAGAAGAGCGGTTGCAAGCTGCTGGTAGTGGGCCAGCGAGAGAGCTGGTTTCTCAGGTAGCAGAGCTGACCTGGGCTGGGGCCTTGTTGCCCTTTGAAGAACCAAGAGGAGAGAGCTGGAGCTGCTCTCCAGAGCAAGCCGAGGGAGAAGAGAGAGAGAAGAGGGCCAGGTTTTGTTTGGTGACACCCTTGGGGGTCACATGTCACACGCTGACCCACGCTGGCTGGCCAGTAAGGTCCGTTGGGGGAAAGGTCATCCCCAGGTATGAATGGTGAGGAACTGTGGAGTGTGAGTTCCTTTGTCCAGTGGAGCAAAGAAACATATGGTCTCTTGAATGATGAGTCCCAACAGGGTGAAGTGATGACCTTGGTTGTTATTACTACGTTCTAACTGACAAAAATTAGTTAATGTTAGAAATCTATTGTTTAAAGCAGAAGCAGAAGGTCCCTATTTTATTTTCAAAAAGATTGTTTCTATTTAAATGTCTGCTTTGTGTATGTTTGCTTTCTTCAGAAGCTGGGATTTCTTATTTTGATGTGGATTAGAAATATCTAAATCCCAAGATTTAGTGGATGGTGATGCAGAAAAACTGTACTACATTTGCACTTTAAGGTAAAGTGGTTACCTGACAAAAATGAGTTTATGTTAAATCTGTTGTTTAAAGTAGAAGCAGAATGTCCTTTTTTTCCTTTTTAAAAAGAAAAAAATGTTTTTTATTTAAATTGATGACTGAGTTCAGCAATAAAATTGTTAAATAATATTTTAGTAGCTTTTTGTGATATCGTCTTATATCTATGGCAAACTCCTGAAATCGTTTTGTGGCGACTTTGTGATATCGTCAAATATCATATCGTTGCCCAAAGAATCAATATGATATCGTATCATGATGAAACTGGTGATTTACACCCCTACTGGCTACGTTTGATACTCTCATAGATCCTTTTTCCACTACTGCATGTGGACAGAATGTTCATCAGAGGGGTATTGATGTTATTTTAAAAAGAATCCAAAAGATGTAAATTTGCTATACAATGCTGTTAAGATTGAAAAGCCAAACGGTGAAATGGACTTGTTCGGTGCTGTGATAGCCTTATGTGGAGACACCTTTGAAGATATGCAAAGAGATTTTGAGAAGAATATATTTTTTACAAGAACTCTAGAGAAGCACATTAGGCAGTGTCTTGAAATTGACAAAGAGAGCACAGATACCTTGAAGGCATCCCTCAAAACCACTTAAGGTATTAACAGAAGCAGACTAGATGATGTTCCTGCATTTGACCTAATCAAACAAACTCCACAGGACATAATGCATGTCATTTTTGAAGGTGTTGCACCAATGGAAGTTCAGCTTGTATTAAAACACCTTTTCCTCTCAGGACGGATAAAATTAGTGTTCAATTCAGCCATTCAGAGTTTTCCTTACTCACCTCTTGATATACGGGATAAGCCATGTCCTGTTAGTGTTGGCAGTTTGGCAGGTGATGAGAACAAATTGAAACAGTCTTGTGGGCAAAATTGCTTTTGAAAATATTACCTTTTCTTTTGAATGATGCGGACAATGAGTATGGTAAATGTAATATTAAGTTGATTGAGATTGTTCAGGTAGTTTTTGCTCCCGTTATGTCTTTACAAACCATATTACGGCTCAAAAGTATGATTGAGCCACACTTGTTTCCGTTTAAACAATATTTCCCTGAAACTAATGTAATACCCAAGCAGTATTACATGTTGCATCTTCCTAGTCAAATCAAATCTCTTTGTCCTCTTATAGGGGGTATGTGCATGCAATTTGAGACAAAGCACAGCTATTTTAAGCAGTGGGCTTAAAGTTAAATTTTTTTGTAAATCACTTGCAAAACATAATCAGTTACTTGAATGTTGTCAGAATGAAGGCATTTAGCATCCCATTTCTGCCAATGAGAGAGAATTGGGGCCTGTGTCAGAGGTGACAAATATTGATTATGTTAAGGCTAAACTCAGAGATTTTTTGCACACAATCTGTCGTCTCTGTGAAAAGGCTTATTGTCAAAGGTAATAACGACATCAGTGGGAAGTCTATGATTATCTCAGATGTGGATGATACTTTACCTGTGTTTGGATTGATAAAGGATATCTTTGTGATAGATTCCTCTTTTTTTGCTTTTGATTATCAGCGTTACAAAACTTCATATTGTTGGGACTCTAGTACATTCAAGTTTCTGGAAACCACATGTTTCTTTGTTCCACAGACAAAGTAACTCACTTCCCCACAGTTCCTCACTGTTCACACCTGGGGACGACCCTCCCCCACTGACCTCACTGACCAGTCAGTGTTGGTCAGTGTGCAACATGTGACCAACAAAACCAGATTTCCTTCTTTGTTCTCACTCTCTTCTGTTTTTGGCTTGCTCAGGAGAGCAGCTCCTCTCCCATCTCGGCTCTTCAAGGAGCACCAAGGCCCCAGCCCAGGTCAGCCCTGCTACCTGAGACAACAGCTCTCTTGCCGGCCTGCTCACAGCAGACTGCAACACTCTTCTCCTCAACAGTAGCGACCTGCTTAGGATAAACTGAGAGTGAACCAAGTTCTCTTCAGAATCAGAAGCTACAACACAAGGTCAGTCAGCTGATTTTCTAAGCAACAGGAGCCACAGCAGAGCTAGTGTGGAACAGCTAACTCTGTGAGAAGAACAAAGGAGATAACACAGCCAGACAGGACTTTACTTCACCAAACAAGCCACACAACTCACTGGAAAATTCAACAACAGTGTAGTTTTTCTTCTTCTGGTCATGTGGTCACAGCGACCATTTCGAATCAGCCATCTTGCCTTTGTATGGCTACACACACACACACACACATACAGACACACACACACACACACACACACACACACACACACACACACACACACACACACCAGTATATACTAGATTGGACATTGTGTTTTTACTCTGTTCCATTGTTAATAAATGTCTTTAAGTATAACTACTGGTGTGTTTACTGTTTCACAAGTGTGAATATTGCCAACCTCTACTCAGTGGAATTACAATCCTTCAACTTTAACTTACTGTTGATATGGTGATTTGTTATAGTTATTAAAGTAATTATTAATCAGAGTTCCAGATTAATAATTTGAGACTGAAACAATGTTGGCTATTTTGCCCATTAGTTTAGGCAGGTGTCCCCAAGGACTTCAGTTCATTTTAAAGTTATTATTTGATATTAATATTTTAATATTAATATTTTCTAAATTTATGATAGCCAATAAATTGATAGACAACTGAAGATCTAACATATGGTGCCCCGTGTCTAGAGACCCAACATTTATGGTGTCCAGCTCATGAGGCAGAGAAACTTTTTTAATTCAACAGTAGATACATTTTGGTTTAGGGGAGCCTTGAGGGTGAGTTGGTCACTGTTCTCAATGCCTGTGCCCCTTCAGGCTCAAATTGGACATTGATCTGAATCTAAGACTTAACCCACAATTAGACTCCTCTGCAAGAGGAACACATAAATTAGACACAAAGAAAGACTATACATTCTTCTCATTGCTGCAAGTCAATATACACAAAGATATATTATATTCTGAAGGAGAGATACAGGGGAGTAATGGACCTTTCAGACCATAGTCCAGTATATACAACCTTATGTCTGACAAATGAGAAGAAAGCCATTCTCTGGAGACTGAATTGGAATGTACTGAGAGGACATATAAAGAATAAAATGATAAAGGAAAGTCAGCCATAATAATGATAATGGAGAGGTGTCCCCACCAGTGAAAACAGAAGAAACTGAGTACCCTACAATCAGATTAAAAAAGGCTGGAAAGAGAACGCAGAGACAAACTGGATGAGGAGATGAATCAGGAAATTAAAAAAAGAGATGAATGATATCCATTCATGATTTTCATGAAACAAAGGTATGATAAAGCCAGAAGTAAATCTACAAAACTGCTGACTCATGGGCTGAAAAAGCAGCAAGTGAACAACAGCATTTTCTAAATAAGGCTAATGAGTCCCCAGGCGGGGATGGGTACACCTCAGAGTGACCTGACCACTCAGGGAATCATTGATCTCTTTCTGTGGAACATGTTTAATTGGGAGCTAAAAGAAAAAGTGCATATTCATGGAGGGAGGACATCATATGTTATTCCAAAGGAAAGAAAGGATAAGTTAGAATCTCCAGCTACAGACCCATGAGTGTCCTGAGTAGGGGAGAGTGGGGTGAATTGTGCCGGGGGGGAAGTTGTGCCACCCCTGTTTTCTAGAAAACCATAGAAGAAAAAACCATTTTAAAGAGGCATCCATTTTACTCACCCTGTGAAGAGGGGAGGCACATGGGACAAGCGGTAAGCACATTAAAGTTCAAAAAACTGTTTTTTGTCTTTCAAAGTGAAATTTTTATGATTGAGGTTTATTGATTGTTATTTCTGAACAATTATAGACAAGCTTGAAAGCATTTCACACGTGTTAGTGCTTTAGTAAGCTGCAATATGAGGCTATACTGTTAGCATGATGTTACCTCTAAAACTCTGGATGATACAAGTTTGTTAAAATGGTGGGGATGGGGTGATTTGTGCCAAAAGGCCTGGGTTAAGTTGTGCCAGTGGCACAACTCACCCCGACTTATGATTATTATTAACATATTGTTTGGTTGTAGTTGTACATTGTATTCTTACATTTTATAACTCACCCGACTTATGATTATTATTAACATATTATTTTATCACAATTGTACATTGTATTCTTACATTTTATCACTAAAATGATGTGACCTTTTTAATTTTCTATCTAAAGCCATCATGCCACGCATTTATAAAAAATAGACAAACAAGGGTTCAACTCCTCTTGTGGATTTGGACAGAGCAGTGAGAGAGGTGCAGTGAGAGAGGTGGCTCCTCATCACACCTTGATGAGGCGCCATCAACCCATGCCACAAGTCCTGAATGCCCATCAGCAGTTCCAGACCCAGGGGAGACACCTGCCACGCTGCCTAAACTGAATCCTGAGCACTCATCCTTAAGTGATGAAACTGGTTCTCCTGCCCATTCAGAGTATGTATCTCCAAAAGACATACTTCCCTTCCCTAAAGTGACAGCAAGCAAACTAAGGGCCTGATTTACTAAAGCTTTGCGTACGTAAAAACGTGCGCAAGCGCGACAGCACGCGCAAACACATGTTGATGCTGATCTACCAACCGGGCGCACCGAGGATCGCGTCTGTCAGTCGGGCAAAATAACAGGCGCTATCCATTTTGCACTTCTGCCTTCATGAATATGCAATATAGGCGTGCCTGCCAGAACGCGCAAAATATTGGGAGGAGTAGATGCAAATGGAATCATTTTGCGCACGCAATGAGATTTACCAAACCTCAAACTAATTGCGCTGATTATTTTTGCGTCTATATTTAGCACGTTTGAGAGTCAAGTCTTAGGCTACCTGGCACAGCCGTGCGCACAGATGGCTGCGGTCATTGTTGCAAGGAGGCGGCGTAGGCACGACAGGCAACGGAGAGAACGCATCTTTTCTGTTCGTGTCACTCTTTTTGGAATGGCAGAAGAAAAAAAATCGAGACATATCGGTTATCCGGCGATGCAAAACAAAAAAAGTAATTCGTTCAGAGTTCAGAAAATCCTTAAATAATAAATGTTGCATCATAATGTCAAGTGATTCTTGTTTGTGCTATTTTGCAAAAACTCAAATTTTTATGTACTAAAGCCCACTTTCTTTTAGACATAGGAAACATTTAGTTCGGCCTAGTTCCTATCATTTATTCCTGAAACTTAAAACAAATGAAAACGCACACACTTCTGCGCCCCTGCTGGTACGCACAAACAAAAAAAACCCTTTTGGCAATTACGCTTTTCCATTGCACAGCTAAAGAAGGTTCATGACGCACGTTCATGTCTTATGTGGTGTACCTGAATGAATTAAAAATATTCCCAGTATCCCAGTAATCTGCTCATCACAGAACGTCAGCTGCACCTGCTGTTCAGTGGGAGACAGAGGGTCCTCCTCCGCCAGTCCTCCACCTATTTTATTTGCCGATTTGTTATTCTGTGCGATTTTTTCCTTTGTTCTTCTACGAATGTCTTGCCACCTTTTCTTCATTTCATCTGGTGTTCTTTTGGTTTTCCCCACAGCATTAACCTTGTCACAGATTGCCTCCCATATTGCGTTCCTCCTAATAATGGTTAAATTCCTTTGCTATAACTCAGAAATGTGCTTGTTTGCCTCTTGTACCAGCACCTCCAATTCCGGTCCAATTGGATCTGCTCATTTGCATTCGCCACGGTGAACACCCTTAACTCGCACAAAATCCTCATTTAAATAGGGCCGACTCGATCACTTTAGCGCCTGTAGTCAATTGCGCTGTTAATCTAAGTAAATCACTCGCAAAGCCCAAACAGGCAGCGCGCGCAATCTATCCGTGTGCGCACGCAATTTAGCGCTCTTTATTTGGGATCTTAGTAAATCAGGCCCTAAGAATGAAAAGAAAGAAAGTAAAAACCAAAATCCTGACCAACACACCAGAAAAGCTGGAGCTGGAGAAGGCACACAATGAGAAAGGAAAGAGAAAGGCTGAAAAGGAGAAGACAAAGAATGAAAAAGAGAAGAAACAAGCTCTGAAAGGATCAAAACAAACCAAAACCAAGAAGAAAGTGGTTGTCTACAGTAGCTCAGAAGAAAGTGACATAACCACTCCGCTTAACGACACCACTGACTATGATAGTTCAGAAGATGTACAGAATGATGATAATGGTGACAAGGATTTGTGTGCAGGTGACTTTGTCATTGTGCACTTTGCAGGTAAAACCAAATCCTATAAGTACATTGGATTGGTGGAGAAGGTTGAGGGCGCTGACATAAGTGCAAAGTTTCTCAGGCGAAGTCAGAAGACTTCTTTGGATGGAAAGCCCATCTTCACATTCAAAGAAAATGATGAAGGACTCATCCCAAGAAGTGATGTGCTCAAGAAACTTCCAACACCACAAAAACTTGGTGGTACAGCCAGAAGGGAGCAGAAGTTCATATTTCCCTGCAGCATTGACAAGTGGGATGTCGAGTAGTATGCTGGGTTAGTGAGGACAGTTGCAGTTGATGAAGTCCTCATTTTGTTCTTAAAAATTTTAATAGACCTTGTTGAAGAAGATTGCAGCAAGTGGGATCTTGAGTAGTAGCCTGACTCTGTTATAATTAGCCCACAGTTGTTTTTTGTTCATTTACAACTTGTATAATGCAGGTGAATTGGTGTTCACTCTTAACAAAAAAAGAGGCCTTGTTTGTTTTAAGTGCTGCTGTCTTTAAATAAACATTTTATAAGTAATTTGGTGTTGATTTTTTCTTGCTTTGATACAGTATATGAGATGAAAATGTTCTGTTTCACTTCAATAATCAATGGCACAATTTACCCCAATGAAATTTCTCCAAAGGCACAACTTACCCCGCACCAGGGGCAAGTTGTGCCAAGAGACCACTTTTTTTTGAAAAGCCATATTTTTCAAACAGTTTATTCAATAGCCAAAGTTATTGTTCCCAGTGATGCACAACATCCTGAAATATATTGTTAGGAAAATTATCAAATAAAACTCAGGAACACCGTCTGAAAATTATAAGAGTAGGATATTTATTCTTGCAGCAAGGGAACAAGTTACACACCAGAGCTCACAGTGCAAATGTTCAACGGATGCAAGATTCACATAGAATTTTATACACAGAATCCGTGAGACCAGACATAATAGAGCCTTATCATAGTTAATGTTTTGGTGTACTGGCCGGGAGAAACAGCGAAGGTCACTGCGCTCCTCTCGGACAACACCTGTCTTACAATAATAGAAAGTTCTATTCAGGATAATACAGTTTCTCAGGATAATACAGGATAATACAGTTTCCCTCTAAGATGTTTATGTTATTCATAAAGTATCACAATTTTTTTCCAACATTTCCCTTCCTGTTAATACTTTATGAACTTCCAGAAAATAAAAAACTCAATTTAAAGCATTTCATCAACACATAAGAATTCTTACTATATACATACAAGTGAATTAGGTTCATCCGTATTTTCCACACACTACTTTCTTCACAGAATTGTCATAGTGTACTTCATAGTTCGTTCACCCATCATCACAAGGCACATTTTTAAAACAATACTTTCAATATCAACCTCATCAACATCATATCAGTTGGTATGTATTGGTACATCATAGTTTTTGTTATGGCGGTATCAATCAGCCTTTGGATGAGTCCTCGTAGACATGGTATGCAACAACAACCACAGACAGAAAGAAGAGCCGCTGCAACTGAAATAGAGACTAGAAAAGAAGAGATTAGTCCACTCCACCTCCCAAACCACAATTCTCCATCATTCTGGTAAAGGGGTTGTCTACACCAGCATTTTCTGCCAGCTCCTGTGAGAGAGCCTTGGATGGCTCTAGTAATGCTTCCGTCAGGGGTGTATTGTTTGAGAATGAAGGTGCAACACATCTCACCAAACATCTTACAACCCCTCCTTTCTAGCTAAGAGACAATATCCAGGGCCATTCTGTTCTGCATGCCATCAGGCTTTGTTTTCTCTAATTGTTCAGAGCATACTTTAAACCCATCTCGTGTGTGAGTTCACAACCGTTGTTGTTATAATAAATGTAATTTATCCAATCTACATTTTTGTTGATTGTAACCCACCAAAAGAACAATGACTCAAATCCTGCGGTTACCTGATTTCGAGCTTTGTATTCGTCAGTACCCCTCGAGGCACCCGATCTCATCGATGTATACATGTGTATTCAAATGATCTGAGAGGATTTTGTTCTGCGTTTTATTCTATGTGATTTGAAACATTCCTTTTGATGCTACAGTATCAGTCAAGGGCAATACATAGAATGGCATAAACATATTGGATCAGAGCACATTTCCCTTTCCAGTCAATAAGGTAACATTGACCTCAGTGTTTTATACTCTCCACAGAAACCACCACACCACATCAGCGCGAGGAGTGGACTGGTCCTTTAACCAGTCGTCCTGAATCCTGTGCGTTAGTTGATAATGTAACGTTGCACACGACACTCCCCCACATCCTGCCCCGATCCTCTTCGCTCGATACAGGTGTAATTACCTGCATAACAGGCTGAAAGTGAGAGCGGTTGGGTTTCTCTCATGATCGTTTCCCTACTTTTGATTTCCTCTTCACGGGGGGTTCTGTCAGTGGTCGTCTCGGTCTCATTGATGTGTTATCATTATAACTTGGTGTTCTGGTTCTTGTCCTTACTGCAAAACTAATACGCATAATAATTGGGAGCAAATGATAAGTGTTATTACAGAGTAATCAAACAGATGTTACCCTGAGCACACGAGGCCTGTGTTGTCTAACGGATGCCATGGTCTGGCCTCTCAATGTTCATTTCTAAGAAATAACTCAATTTTAAACAGATAAATCATTAATGGCTTATGCCTAGCGAACAGCCTACAGTAATTATATATAAGCAGTTTAATGCTTAGAATCTTCGTTTTCACTAAAGCTATCCTTTCGATATTTGGCAAATAGAAATATAATTTAAATCAATATTTGTTTATTGTCATCAGAGTCTCTTTTGGAGAAAGCCAGTAACCCCAGACACTTCCCTACTACTATCTCCAGTAACTGATGGTTTCTTCACTGGTTTGAGACGAGTGACCTGTTTGGTTTCACTCCCCTGTAGCCAGACTATCCCATGGAGATGCTGAGGTCAGTGATCTAGGTCTCACCTGAGTCTTTCTCCAGAGAAGATAGCTGAGCTGATGTGCTTTCTTACAGTGTGAGAAAGATGGATCCAGGAGCCTCTTTCTAGCGCATCACCATTTATTGCTATTGGAGTGGTGCGTCAGGAGAACCTGGAACGGTCCTTCCCACCTTGGGCTGGACCAGGTCTTTTTTTTAATGACTTTGACAAACACCCAGTCCCCCGGAACAACGATAGATGTTTGTTGTTCAGGCTCCTGTGTTGGAACAGAGTTAGCAGATTGAACACTTTTGTTAGTCAACATTTTCTTCATATAATCAGCTAATGTCTCTTCTGCTGCTTCATCAGTTCGAGTGAATGGTTTCAACTGTGGGATCACGTAAGGTCTCCCATACATCATTTCAAATGGTGTAAGACCTGTGCCTGTTGGTGTTACATGTATGTTTAACATTACTAGTGGTAAACAATAAATCCAATTCTTTCCCGTTTCCTCCATAGTTTTCCTCAGTTTGGACTTTATTGTTCCATTAAATCTTTCCACTAATCCTGCTGATTGGGGGTGGTATGCACAATGATTTTTTAATTCTATCTTTAGATTCTTTGCCATTAGAGTGATGATATTGTTGACAAAATGTGTTCCATTATCACTATAAATTCTTTCAGGAATACCAAATCGTGGTATTGTTTCTTTAACCAAAGCTTTTGCAACTGTTAGTGTGTGTGCATATCGATTATTACCAGGCAGTATTTCTTCCCCTCACATTTATTAAGTTCAATAAAATCCATACAAATGTGTTGGAATGGATACTCAGATTTTGGAAATTGTCCTCTTCTAGGTCTTAGATTACCTTGTGGATTATGTTTTACGCAGATTTCACACATTGAACAAAAACTCTTAGAGTAATTTGTAAACCCATATGTTGTAAACATTTGCTCTATTGCATGAACCATCCCTCCTGTTGAGACATGACACTGTCCATGGCTCAATAACACATCCATATGGGTTTGTGCTGCTTTTTTTTTTTTCTTCCCTATCTGCATCTCCATTTGATGATTTTACATAAATGACATCGGAGGATCTCATTATGTCTGGTACATCGTCAGGATGTACTACAGATCGTGTAGCTCCGGTGTCACAGAGAAAAGTTACTTCACTTTCTCCAATTATTAGAGTAACTTCTGGTTTTATTTCTTGATTTAACATTAAATCAATATGTTGTAAGTTCAGTGTTTCACTATCTTCTCCTGCACTCTCTGTTTCTGTGTGTGGTGCAAGTTTTGTCTGACCTTCCTCCAGTCATGCTGTCCAGTCGTCACCATTCCCCCCCTTCCTCGGGGTCGGTCTTTTCCTACTTTGCAGCTACGTGCCCAGTGGCCCTGCCTACCACAGATGTAACAAACGTCCCCGTCATCCTGTGGTGCACGCCCTCTGCCTCGTCCACCAGCCCTTCCTCCCCGGCTCCGTCCCCTTCCTTGTTCTGTCTGAAAATACACAGTCTCACCTCCCTCATCAGTAAACACAAAAGCCTGCCCCCTTTTTTGCTTTTTTTATTTTTAAAATGGCTTTCTGCATGTTTACAATATTCCAGAACACTAGTCAAACGTCCAGTACGATAATCTATCATGTATTTCATTACGAAGCTACTGATTTGAGGTTGGACTCCACTGAGGAGAGCATTTTTGAGCTGTTGTTCATACGGACTGTCATTAGCCATGTCTGCAGGTGGAGAAACTCCGCTATATGTGTCAAAGATCTCCTTAAGTCTAGAATAGTAATGCTCTACGTCCTCATTAGTCCAGGGTCGGTATACAAACATTGTTGGATGTGCCTCATCCCCATGTGGATTTGGCACTTCGATTAGTGGGAGTGTTTCTGTCTCTTGCAATGGATAGGATTGTGGGTTTTTATTTTGGTTTACAACTCTCCAAACAGACCCTACTCTCCCTGATCTTAATTCTCTCCCTTCATCCATTTTCTGCATTTTTAATGGGGTAACTGTGGGTGCTGGTGGAGGAGCTGTTGGACCTGTCTGTTCTAACTGTCTTAAGTCTGGGTCTGGGTAAGGTGGAGGATCTGGCACTGGTCCCAAAGCAATGTCTGCTCTGTGGCCTCTCCTCACTACTACATTGTCATCCTCTCTGTCAGTCAAAGTCATTACTTCAGTCTTTGTCTTTTCCTCTTCTCTACCCTTTTTTATTCCTTCTTGCCTTTTCCTTGCTTCTGCTAACCAGTTTCTTGCCTGTATAAGACCCTCATTTTTACTCTTTTTAGGTTTTCCCTTAGTTTTTTCTTCTATTCTCCTCACTAACTCCTGACAGTCACTCGTTACTAGTTTTCCCAAAAATCCATATTTCTTTTCCCACTTTTTTTTAAGAATTTTATGTTATCCTGGTCCCTTATGAACATTAATTTTACATCTCCAGTGATCGGATCATTGTTTTTTTTAAAACAGCAACTACTGCAATTCCCCATTTTCTTATCTGTGGCCAACCAGTTTGTATGGAGTTCACCCGAGCAACTGGTCCTGTTTGATGAGCACCGCTTCAGTTATCACCGTTAGGTTTCCACGGCCAGAGAGTTTGTTGACACCGTGAGGTTTCCCCTCTCTGTTACTCATCAAGACACCACTTTCAGAAAATATTCTATCAACTCCCCGTTGCAACCTTTTTTTTTTTTCCCTTTTAAATTTCTTTTTTATTAAATTTTTTATTTATTTATTTATTTATATATATATATATATTTTTTTATTTTTATTAGTAAACCCAGTTTACTGTTTCATAGTTCCCTGAACTATTTTAGGCCTTCTCTTTAACGTGCGGCACGGAGTTATTTATTCCTGTAGTCTTCTCACACAGACTTTGGACTCACCCTATTTTATAGTCTTTGGCTTGACTTTACCTATTTTATAGTCTTTAACTTGACTTTCCTACCTTATGATTCAGACGTCCTGGTTTCTCTCTGTTCGTGGATCTCGTCACCTTCCCACAGTCCAGCAGATCCTGGCCTCTTTTTAACAGCAAATTTCTATGCTGGAGGACTTTTAGTTCAGGAGTCCCAGACTCCCCCGTGCACGGTTCAGGTCCTGTCCTGGACAGTAGGAAAGGTTGTTGAGATCCGGCTCGAAGGACCAAGTTGTTAGGAAAATTATCAAATAAAACTCAGGAACACCGTCTGAAAATTATAAGAGTAGGATATTTATTCTTGCAGCAAGGGAACAAGTTACACACCAGAGCTCACAGTGCAAATGTTCAATGGATGCAAGATTCACATAGAATTTTATACACAGAATCCGTGAGACCAGACATAATAGAGCCTTATCATAGTTAATGTTTTGGTGTACTGGCCGGGAGAAACAGCGAAGGTCACTGCGCTCCTCTCGGACAACACCTGTCTTACAATAATAGAAAGTTCTATTCAGGATAATACAGTTTCTCAGGATAATACAGGATAATACAGTTTCCCTCTAAGATGTTTATGTTATTCATAAAGTATCACAATTTTTCCAACATATATGTACATATTCAAGTTGGAGGCATTACTGTCATGCCCTCACTTTAAAGACACCTCAAGTAAAAACTGGCACAACTCACCCCACTCTCCCCTAAAGATTATAGACTATTTAATGCTGTTTGAACCTGGTGTGTAGAAAAAAGTCTGCCAGAAATAATTCATTTTTGTTATAAAACAGAGACAGAAACAACATCAGACACACTCTGCATGTAATGCAACATATAATTGAGAAATGGGTAGAAGCTTTATAGGTCGGTTTAGATGCAGAAAAGGGACTTTCTATAAAAGATGTGGAGAGGCTTCATTTTCATGAGACATTTTTAAATGAATAAGGTTATTCCAGACTCTGCTAGTGGAGGTAACGGATAAAGAATCCATGGAGTGGGATAAAATGATCTCTAGATATTAGGCCAGGACAGATACCGAGGACTAGAAATAGAACTTCACAGTTACCAAGAGGGTTGGCTCTCCTTTGTTTGAAGAGCTGTTGTACAGGCTATAATAGATGATAATAAATGAAGAAAACACATAAGCGAGGAGATTAATTCATGTGGGGCACATCAATATGGGTGAACCAGTGAGGACTTTATTCATACACTTGACACTTGCAAATGAGACATTATATAGAGCAAACAATAAGAAGAGAGACCCTCGATAAGATGGAGGCAGGTAATTATTTTATCCTTTACCTCAGCATATGAAGATTCAATAGATTAAAAATAATATGAGGAGTGGAAAATTTAAAAGGAGACCATACATTATATATAAAAGAGTCGTAGGAGAAAAAAGCGAAATATTGAGATGTCAGTGGACGAATGGGAAGAGATTCATGAGCAACAGAAATTAACATGCTCTATATCTTCGAGAGAATATGGAAAAAATGTAACAAGACACACTGGTGCAGAAAAAATATCAAAGTACAGGTTGTTGGAGAAAATAATGTAGGTCACTTCCATGTTTTTTGGGGTTGCCCATTTAATCGCTTTTACTGGTGTTGGATCTTGGTTGTTTATCAATTTATTGGCTATCATGAATTAAGAAAATATTAATATTAATATTAATATTAAATAATAACTTTGGAATGAACTAAAGTCCTCAGGGGCACCAGTCTAAAAATGCAAGAATAGCCAATATTGATTCATTCTCAAATTATTACTATTGATCTGGAACTCTGATAAATAATTACCTTAATAACTATAACCAAATTACCATATCAGCAGAGTAGAGGTTGGCAATATTCACGCTTTTGCAGCATTAAACACACCAGTAGTTATACTTAAAGCCTTTTTTTTTATACAATATAACAAAGTAACACATACGATGTCTAACTTAAAGTATATGCAGGAGTGTGTATGTGCGTGTGTGTGTCTGTGTGTGTGTGTGTGTTTGTGAGTTTTGTCTTGTGTGCTTTTAAAAATTAGGGTTTTCTACAATATATAGTTGTGTATTATTGTTATTGTCATTTTGAGGAGTGTTTCATATTCCCAACTTAATACTCTAATACTCTCTGAATTCTCCAGCCATTGGTGCTGTGTGTACCATGTCTTGTTGAAGGCCCATTTCCTGTCACCCTGCACTGTTCGAGGAAATACCTTCAACTGTGGCTGTTTTGGCCCATCTACCAGGTACTGGGATATAGTATCTGGGATGGTTCAAGGTTCAAAGTTCTTTATTTGTCAGATGCAGTGAAATACAAAGTAAAAACATGCAGTGAAATGAAGGGGATGCTCAGCTCAGCTGCTGTGCTAGAATATAATAAGATAAAAAAGGAGTAATATAGAAAAAATAAATAAATAAAATTACTAGTGCAAAGTAAATAGAATTTTAGGAGCAAAAGTATACAAACAACAATATACAATTAGCATATATACAGTACATATACCAATTTTGTTCCAAGGCAGAAAGGCTAAAAGGATTCCATTTTAAAACTATGAGTGATACATGGTTGTTAATTTATAACACTGCATTAGGTCACAATTGCAAGGATGCTGAATTCCTTATTGTGAGCTGGTTCTCATATTTGAGTAATAGACTTGATTATCATTAATGTTTGTTTGGCTTTCACTTTCACTGTAAAATGACATACCATGTGATTGGGATGGTGTGGGTTGTGTGAAATGTGGAGGCTCCTCTCTGTCACTGCAACTTTCTGTGAGAAGTGCAGACTCGTCTTGGTCCACATGAAAAGAAACAGGTGATGTTTGAGTAAAGCAACACAGCAAAGACCTTTTGTGTTGCTGGAATGCAAATATGAACATTGAATTTATTTGTGATCTGTATGCATGTGTTGTTTACATATCTGCTCAGGAAAGTGTGGATCACATGAGAATGAAGGAAAGATCCAGAAAAGTAATGTTGTTTCCTCCAGGGAAAATGTTGTAAGAATAAAAACTGTGATTAGTTAAAAAGAGGACAAAGAGGACAAGGACAGAAATTACTTGCATTATTCAGATGAGCAGTTGAAAACCTAACAGTTTTATACTGGAGGTCTTAATCAGTAACAGCACTAATAAGAGTCAATGTGTACAAGAGGCTGTTGACTTCAACAGATCAAGATGTGAAACAGAAGCTGATAAACTGTTTGAGTGTCAAGAAGCTATAGACCACATTGGCCCTGAAGGTCTTTCATCCCCTTGGCGAAATTCAAATTGTCCAGCGGTTTGCACATATGCAGTTTAGATTTATAGTCCATCTCATGAGCCACTTCCTTTGGCTGAGGTGTTATACAGTCTGATGGCAGAGGGGACAAAGGATCTCCTGAACCTGAGTTTGTCCTGACACTACATCAACTCAGGAAACATAAAAAAGGAGAAAAACTGTTGTTAAAACCTGAGACAGGTAAAGACAGAGGACCTTCACATGTTTACCACAAACTGTGATGTGAAAACACATCATTTGAACATGTTGTACATGGTGTTTCAGATATTGTGCAAATTCAAGCTCAAACATGGCTGTGGCTCACATACCTTTGGTGAAAAAATATTTGGATAGATTAAAAAGCTTTTAGTGGCTTATGAGCTTTTCATGTGTATGAAGTTACACACATGATGGACCATTTCTGTCACAGGGTTACAGCAGAGATAAGTAGAGACAAGTCTATAGTCTCACAGTGTCACAGACAAAAATGTCCGTTCTAGTCTAAGTGTAACCCCTATTAAAACCACAACATGTGACACAACATAAAATGTTTTCTTTCCACCTTCAGTTATTCTTAGATTTTTACCATGCATACAACCAGAGACATTCAGCCTGTACAAAAAGAGGGGATGTTTTTGGAAGATTCTGGAGCCTCTTCAGGTGTGAAGACAGGATGTAAAGCAGATCTAGATCTCTGGTGCATGTAAAGGTGTAGTGCTGGAGCACACTCCTAATCTTATTACACCACTGAGCTGGATGTTTGTCTGACTGCTGCATCACATTCTCATGAGGAAACTCTTCATGAAGTCAGTCTCACGTTTACTGTGTGCTCAGTTATAGTTGACTGATGAATTTATGTATTTATGAAGTGGTTACATAACCGTCAAAATGAGCCACAACTCTTGTCATATCTGCACTCAGATACTTAAATAACAAATATCCACCTTAACAATGGTTAGCTCATGTATGTTTCTATTACTGGTTTCTAATCTTCGTGTGACAGTTCAATTAGAATTTTAACTCGTTGGATAATTTTCTTTTATCAATGGTTATTGCTGCAAATGTCTTTTTTTTGTCTGTACTTTGTTTTTATCCTCATTCATTTCTACGTATTATTACATCAAACTTTTGTAAGTCCAGAAACAATTGTCTGTTTGAGAATCCAGGAGAAATATTCCTGTCACATAAACTCCTTCTCATCTCTCTGCAGGAGAGATTGTGTCACATCTTGATGTGAAGAAGGCTGATAACATCCAAGCTTCCCTCCAGCTCTTTTTGCTTCCTGATGTCACCTCTGTGACACCAGCTCACAGTGATGTCTGCCTGTTCCGCTCACACGTGCAGTTGATGAGTCTCAACAACAAACCTGAGATGCTCTTTTTTCTCAGCGAAAACCCCTCCACTGCTCTATTAAAGTGTCTCAGTATGACGGCATGAAACACACAGGCACCATTCATTATTATTTAAACCTGCTTTTCCTACTATGATTTTTCTGTTTTCTGAAGAGGCCTGTCCCTGAGACAGGTCCAGTTACTGCTCTGATAAAGACTAAGATGCAGTTAAAATTCCTGGGAAAGGCATGTAAGTGGACCTTCAGTTTTTTGCGTGCTAGGCTCAGTAGAAAATCAGATGATACAAACCATACTGTCAGTGAGAAGGGAGAGAAAGGACAACTCATCAGTGGATCCACTTTGACAGAGTGTGCAGGACATTTGTGTGGAGGAGCAGAACTAACACTTGAGCTGTGGCCCTGCAGGCTGCTCGAGGGCCATGTTGACAGAATGATCCCTCTGTTGGCACTGTCGCATTCCCCCTTAACAAGTAGTAAATAAGTTCACATCATTCTGCTGTCCACACAGCACTAAGGCTGTGTTATGTTGTGTTCACTAAACATTCAGCTGACTCTTGCAGCACCTGCTTATGGGCAAGTGGAGGACATTCACTGTGTCCCTTTCTCTTTGTTTGTGAAATGAGATTAAAGCACCAGCTGACAGTCTGTCAGCTCTTTGCGGCGCTGCCCGGGGACAGCAGTGGGAAGCCTCCATGGCCACTGAAGCAAAATGAACACAGACGCAGTCATTCGCTGCTTATGCACAGCTGTAAATTACATGTGTCACTAAGTCCTCACACAGAATGAGGTGTTGCTGTTTGTGGTCTTCTGGTTCAGCTGCATCCTCCAGTCAGTGGTCCAGCTCCACCACAAGTTTAATGTGACAAACATCAAGTCAGTTTATTTGATTATTCAAAATACATAATGTCTCTGTAGCAATAATAACGGATTAAATCACAATTAGTCTATAGATCTGATTTCCATTGTGGTTATCCAACATATAAAAACAACACAATCTAACAAAAAAGATAGAAGAGCCACAAGTTCAAGGTCTCTTCATCTCTTCATTATTTCAGCTTCTTTTCAAGGCCAGATTAATAGTCCACTTTGATTTGATTAGTTTGGACAGAGTTGACAGCTGGACAGAAGATCTGGTGGAGCTAAATGTCTGGTGGTGGTGTGTGTCTGGTGGAGCTGAAGATCTGGTGGAGCTGGTGCGGCTGAATGTCTGGTGGTGCTGTGTGTCTGGTGGAGCTGAAGATCTGGTGGAGCTGGTGCGGCTGAATGTCTGGTGGTGCTGTGTGTCTGGTGGAGCTGAAGATCTGGTGGAGCTGGTGCGGCTGAATGTCTGGTGGTGCTGTGTGTCTGGTGGAGCTGAAGATCTGGTGGAGCTGGTGCAGCTGAATGCCTGGTGGTGCTGAGTGTCTGGTGGAGCTAAGGGTCTGGTGGAGCTGAGGATCCGGTGGAGCTGAGGATCTGATGGAGCTGAGGAACCAGCCCTCTCTGGCCCTCACCAACCAGCAGGTCAGGAACATTTGTTGTCTTGCTACTTTCCCTCTGTGCCCTGTCAACATGTTCACATATTGTGTTCTCTCTCTGCTCAGGAACCTGCTGGACTACGATGAGCAGAGGGTGGTGCATGCTGCCATAAACCAGAGCAGGCTGGACAGGGGGAGGTTCAGGTCTCCTAAGAAGAGGCAGGAGTGTGAAGAGACACACATTTACCATCACTGCCTCTTTTACCCAGATTGCTGCCACCTGATTGAGACCATCTTTGCCAGGCTCTGTGCCTCCACCACAGTCCCACAGGGGGACTGACACAGTGTGCTGGAGGACTAGAGGAACATCAAGCAGTGCATTCTGACCTATGGAATAGTTATGCAGCAGACCAGCAGCTAATGGACGTGAACCACACTAGTGCAGTGTCACAATAAGAGGTTAAAGAGGCAGGACAACGCAGTGGTGATACAGGGGCTAGACCTGTCTGTGGTGGTGGACCCTCTCCCCCAGCTAATGTGCAGTGACACCGGCCTAGCAGCATGGTGGGCCAGGTGCAGGTGAGGAGGAGGGTTTTCCTGCAATCATAACATCAGCGGCTGTGAAGCTGCTTCCCCAGCAGCAACTCCTCCCTGCTCCACCCTCGGCCCTTAGCTGGTGTGCTGGCTCCAGGGGCCTCACACACACCTGGGTGCAAGGCCCAGAACACACAGCCAGATGTCCAAGAGGCTTAAACATCTAGATTTCAATATTATGTAGAAGAAAAGAAGAAGAATAAATAAATAAATAAATACATAAAATACATGCCTAAATCTTGAATTTTACCCTTGAGGTTCTTTTAATTCTCCCCAGCAGGGCTGTTTCTAGCTTTTTGGGGGCCCTATGCAAGATGCTGTTTGAGGGCCCCTATTTTGTCAAACTAAGATTGGGGGGTTCCAAACCCTTTAAGATGATCCATGGAGATGCATCAATTTGTTACACTTTAAGAGAGATTCGTGAAAAACTCTGTCAAATTGGAATTAAACATCTCAAGTTTACCCAAGCAATTTCAACCTACAGAAAATGATAATATAAGGTAAACAATGAGGCTCCTCTACGTCAATAAATGCAACAGATGCAGTATTTTCCTCAAAAATGTTTATTTTAAATTTTGAGAACAAAGTTCTTAAACATGAAACTAAATAAAAGTCCTCTCCCTCCCACCTAAAACAATAAAAAATAAATAAATTGGCTCGCTCTGCTTGGACTGGAGCTCCTAAGTATTTCAGAATTGCACCTGCAAAGACAAAGCTCCTTAGGTTACCAAGAAAAATTGATCGTAAACATATATTCATATTATATCATTTCAGTTATGTTGCACTGATACAGAAATTCATAATCTGTTTTTCAAAATAAATGTATAACTATACATTTCAATATACAGTGTCCCTTTAAAGCATGCACCCAATTTCAAATTTGTCACTTTCAGCCTTTTTCTGCTTTCATCTGCACATTGTACTCTTTAAAGTAATAAAAACAATGATAAATTACTGATGAGCACTATATGATATAGAGGGAATATTTTTACCTATATTTGCAGGGTATTACAAAGTGGACAACTTGTATCTAACTGATGATATGGTCTTACCTTATATTCTTACTGAGGGCAGAACTAGTGGTCATATACAGAATAGTATACATTTAATTTACTTTAATTTGTGTTATTATGGTTCTTTTGAATAAAAAAATACAACATCAAAAACTTAACTCTATTGTAGGAATAGAGCAGGGTTGTTAGAATTAGCAAACTATATTGTCACAATAAATATTGTAATAAATGTGGCAAAGACTGCAACTAAGTCAGCACAGTTGTCAAGTAACCACAAAATACATACAAAATACAATAGGAGAGAGATCTCTCTTAACACAGTGATTATTCAAAATTCATAGTACTGTATGAATAATCCATTGCTATACTACTACTACTACTACTACTACTAATAATAATAATAATGATAACAGGTCTAATAATACTAATACTTTTTATTTATGAAGTACACTTCACATTATAGGCCTATAAAATTAGCAAACTTAATACAATAATCATAAAACAATCTGATCTGACAATATTTAACAGCTTAGAAGGTCTATGACTGAGAAGCGACACCCACTGGACGATGATATCGCAGACATTTGCCCAACAACACACCCTCCTCCCAAAGTGTAATGTTACTGAGCTCCTGAAACAAAATGCTCTGCAGCCTGTGATAATCTGACGCAACAGGTGTCACTTCAGTCAATCAGTCCTACAGCACAGTCCATTCAAATGACAATTTCATTTTAGCCCTTTCGTAAAGCACACACTGTATAAAGCTGGGTTTATTTGCATACAAACAGTCCTAGCCAGCTAGCTGAGCTAGCCAACGTATCGATTTAGCTGAGGCTTGCGGAGCTAGCCAGCAGGACAAAAGTAGCAAAACTTGCTCAAAAATTGACAAACATTATAGCTACCAACTCCACCCCACAAGTGAATTTACATCATTAGCAAATGCTTTACCTTTTTCGTGTGAGCGTTTTTCTTCTGCAGTTCTCTTCTTTTTTCTGCACCAGAGGGATATGTCCTTTTTAATACCATGATACCGTTACTAACACTATGTTATGATCTTTGGTCATCCCATCATACCTGTCGGCAGACGTCACTCATTCCCTGACAGCCTAATGATGATTTTGACTTGATTACCCCACAAACACAAGCCACAGCTTCCCTGTCATTGAAGCTTAGTTTATAGCCTACATTGAATTTTTGAGCATATTAAATCTTCACTAAACATATGAGGAGGCTTGGCTGGCTACAAATAAAGACAGGTAGTTTTAATTCTCCCCAAATGTGTTGAGGCTGAACTTGCAGCTTGGGGCCCCCTAGTGGCTGCAGGAGCCCTATGCATCTGCATAGTCTGCATATAACAAGAAACGGCTCTGCTCACCAGCCTTCAACTTCAATAAACCTTTCCCATCTTTCCCTATACTTTTTAAGGTCATCATTTCTTTTTGGAATACATCCTTCCAAAGTAAAATGACGTTTAATAAGAGTGGTTGATGTTCAAGGAACCCTCATTGGCAGCTTTAAAAATTAATAGTTTCCCTAATATAATGATCAGGTTAATAATGTAACTCTTTGTCTCAGAAATATCACCTAATATCAAAGAAAAAAAGTCTACTTGGAAGCACAGCTTCATTGCATTACACATTTTCTGAACTTAGAAACAACATGACAGTACCAAAACAGTTGTACAGTTGACTCAGTTTCCAGAGAGTCTCTGTGTTTGTAGTTATGATGATGAGACTGGTGAGACTAGGTCTGTCAGGCTGACTTGGTGGAGCTTGCAGGTGTGGGAGATCAACAAGGGGGTGGGGTTCTCTATCATCTTCACCATGAGAGGGGACATTGATTCTCTTGGTGTCCACCTCAGCCTTCAACATGGGGAATGCCTCTTTGAAGGACTCCAGGTTCTGTCCTTTGGTGTAACGTGTCAATGTGTTCATCTTTTCCCCTTGGGGATAAATAAAGTATCTATCTATCTGTCCGTCCATCCGTCCGCCCATCCATCCATCCATCCATCCATCTATACAGACCTTAAATCTACCTCCTGAGCCAGTGCCCTCACTGGATCCATATTTGTTGCACAGATATATATAGATTGAAATTTAGATGGCGTCATTGAGGAACATGAGATTGTTCTTCTTCTTTCCTCCTTTTTGTTGGGTGAATTCAGTGAAGAGGACCTCTGGGTGTCTTCTCCTTGAGTTTTGTCCTGCCTGTTCAACTTTACATTTAGTAGCATACTCAACCTCCCTGGTCTCTGCTCTGAGAGCTGTGCTGTGTTTAGCTTTCTGTTGTGAGTTTGCTGTACATTTTAATTTTAAATGTTGGGCCTGAACATGTGGTCGACCTAGAGCAGGCCTGCTCTGGCCTACTTGTAACCTCTGAAGCCTGACCTCAGAGCCTAATTCCTAGCCTCAGGCCTGAACAAAGAAAAGAGCGCCAAAAACCGCCCCTCACAGACTCCAACTCCCAGTGTCATGGTTATAATATTTAACATGATAAAAGGTTACGTTTAACCAAGAGCTTATGGCTGAACATAAAAATAATTCATGGCAAGACCTGATTAAAAAGATAGTTCATGATTTTCATATGTTAATATAGCAATTCATTAAAAAGAGTGAGTTAAAAAAGAATAATAATTCATTATTTTCATGTGTCTTGAGTTAAAAATGTAAAAATGTTGATTGATCATCTATTCTGTGTTCAACTGCTTTTGCCTGGTAGGTATAGAAGACAACGTCGGAGACAGTAACAGCACTTATGGATAGAAATAGTTTATTTTATATCACTTTTTGTTTACAACCTTTTACTTACCTTTTATCAAAATTCACTGGCATAAGTTATTTTTCGGAACTTCAATTGTTTTTATTTTCTTTATCAAGTCTGTGGTGAATGTGCTGTACAGCGATTGGTTGTTGATACCTGTTCCGTGTTGAGAGAAAAGAAGCAGCATGGCTGACTGAAGAGAATACACACTAAATGATAACGTGTCGTGCTCGTGTAGTTTTTCCACCTTTTCACTTTATCATTTTCCCCGGCAACGGGGCATAACATTTGGAGGCACCGCTGGGATTGTGTGCAGCGTGGTAAAATATCTACGAGAGGTGTCCCCAGCCGTCACACATCCTTTTTAAAAAAAACAAACAAAAAAAAAAAAACCCGGGACTATCGGAGCATGTGAGGATTCGGCCACCGTGGGACCCCGACCATCTTCGGCTGCAAGTGATCTGAGGTATTGCTATAGACCAGGAGAGCTACTGCTAAGGAGATAAATCGTTACCACTTCGCCGATAGCACCCACACTCTGCTAAAAGAATGGCGTCGACAGATAAAGAGAAACTACAACTCAGAGTTATAAGAGAACTGTGTTTGCTGCCCAAAGAAAGTTTAGTGGAGCTTTGTGACTATCTAATCCAAGCCGGAGCGGAGCTCGAGCATGTTAGCAGCAAAGGACAAACGACTCTCATCACGCTAATCTCATGCTACATCCAGAGAGAAGAGCTAGAGGACCTTGAGCAGGGGTGCTCATTACGTCGATCACGATCTACCAGTCGATCGCAAAGGTAGTATGGGTAGATCGCATGACATTAAAAAAAATAGATGGTAGTACGGGTAGATCGCATGACATAAAAAAAAATAAATGTCAGCCTATCATCCATCCCGTCACTTGATTGATATACAGGGCAGCCAGTCAGATGACATCTGAATTTTTCTGACACTTAGCACCGTTGTTTGCGCATGCATGGTGACCTAAGTGCAGCACAACTAACAAGCTAGCTAGCGAGTTGGTTACCTCCAATTTTAAGCCCTCGTTTTATTCTGTTGAACTCAAGAAAGGGTATAAACATGAGTGGGGGAGCTGGACCAAGTAAGAAGACAAAAACGTATCACTTTCATACGGAATGGGAGGAGGACTTTTTTTTCACGATGACATTTTCGAAGTGCGTTTGCCTCATCTGCCAGTCTACCATCGCAATACCAAAGAAGGGAAATGTGGAGCGGCATTTTCGGACTGTTCATGGAAAATATGACACTGACTTCCCGCCGAAAAGCGAGCTGAGAAAGAGAAAGGTGAAGGAATTAAAATGCCAGTTGTCCGGACAGCAGTCATTTTTCACACAACCTACTTCAAAAGCGAAAGCCGCCACCGAAGCATCGTTCCGGGTGAGTCATCTCATCGTTAATAACAAGAAATCCTTCCAAGATGGAGAGATGGTAAAGGAGGCAACTTTGGAAAGAGATCGCAGATTGTGAGTGTTTCTCACTGCAGTTGGACGAGTCTACGGACGTGAGTGACACAGCCCAGATGTGCATTTTCATTCATATGGTGTTTACTGATATCACTGCAAAAGAGGAGCTATTAACAGTACTGCCCATGAAAGAACAGACGCGAGGAGAGGACATATTTCAGTCGTTCAAAAACTTTATTGATAAAACCCAGCTCCCAGTGTACAAATTGGTGTCTATCACCACGGATGGCGCACCCGCAATGGTTGGCCGCTTGAATTGATTTATTGTCAAGTGCAGGCAGGACGATGCTTTCCCGAACTTCTTGAATTACCATTGCATAATCCACCAACAAGCCTTATGCGCTAAAATGCTCAACATGAAAGAGATCATGGATGTGACAACGAAGATCGCCTGCTCTATTCGCGCCAGATCTCTTCAAAGACGGTTATTCTGTGCACATCTGGAGAAGGCTGACTGCGACCACTCTGAGTTGTTGCTACACACTGACGTGAGATGGCGTAGTCGAGGGAAATTCCTGCAAAGATTTCGAGAGCTCTGTCCGGAGATTAAGGAGTTTTTCCGTGTAGCTGGACATGCAGAATACGAGCAACTAAATGACGGTCAGTGGCTGTTAGACTTGGCATTTTTAACCGATTTGACAAACATGTTGAATGACCTCAATCTAGAGCTGCAAGGAAAAGACAAAACAGTGATCAATATGATCAGCTCAGTTAATGCTTTCAAACGAAAGATGCGACATCTCTCCTCAAAGCTGCAGCGCCATGATTTGGCAAACTTCCAGAACCTGGCGTCAGAGCTGGAGATGCAAGGGAAGGCCTGTGTGCAACTTGACAGTGCACGCTACACAGAGCAGATTGACAATCTTCTGTCAGAGTTTGACAAACGCTTTCAAGACTTTTCTTTGCTCGAGCCAGTCGCTACATTCATGTGCTATCCTTTTCGGGACAATGCTGAGGTGGATTCACTCGCATCAAAAATTGCAACACTGTTTCACCTGAACTCTTCTGGAGTGGAAGATGAGATTTTGACACTGCAAGCCGACATTGAGCTGAAGTCCAGAGCTCATGGACAGTTCTGGAACTTACTCACAGAGGTAAAGTACCCCAACATGAGGAAATGTGCTACCTCCTTGACTGCATTATTCGGCTCCACTTATTTATGTGAGTCAGCCTTTTCTCACATGAAGATCATTAAGTCCAAGTACCGCTCCACCATGACTGACGATCATTTGGAAGTGTGCTTGAGGCTGGCTGTCAGCAGCTACTGTCTGGACTATGCATCCCTGGCTGATTCAATTCAGTGCAAGTCATCAGAGTAAACTCAGGTAATGACAAAAAATGTGCATAGTTAATTGTGTTGTGTTGTGCAATATTGGCTCATGCGGTTATGCAAGGTACATCAACAAACATTGTACAAAGAATCCTCAATATATTTATAAATAAATATATGTTTTGCATTTTTGTAGTAGGTAGATCATTTTGACTTGGCCATTTTATAGGTAGCTCGCATGCTGAAAAAGTGTGAGCACCCCTGACCTTGAGGATCAAGGTATGGCTGAATTACTCCATCTTCAAGACAAAATCATCGAGTTACAGGCTGTGTGTGATGCTAGTGCAGCAAAACAAGTGGAGGAACAGCAGAGAAAACAAAATGAAGAGGAGGAAAAATTATTAAAGGAAATCGAAGCCTTGCAGCTCCAGCTAGCTAGCACACAAAACGAGAGAGACAACAAGGAGAAAACAGACACCAAAAACAACGGTTACAACAGACAGGTAACACAGAACACAGCCCACAATCCTCCACCTCATCAATGGCACAAGGACTTTAGAATTGCTGGACAAATCAGTGAGCCTGGTCAAAAAGACAAATTGACTTTTTCAAGTTTAGCGCGCCAGATTGAACATGGTCTAAGCAAGGGGTTTCTGGAACTAGAGATTGTGGATGCAATGATTAGAGCCATAGCGCCTGGCATGCAGCTTTGCAGCTATTTGGAGGGCAGAGTGAACTTAACTTTACCAACATTGAGACGAATCCTCTGTTCACATTATCAAGAGAAAAGTGCAACCGATCTCGATACATATACATTTCTGAGGTGCAGGGATTAAAAGAAACCCCCCAGAACTTCCTCATCCGCACTCTCGACCTGAGACAAAAGATCTTGTTTTTGCCTCACAGGAATCTGAGTCAGGTCTCCAATATGATCCTGGGCTAGTGCAAAGAATGTTTCTTCACACTGTGTTAACTGGACTCCAGAACGACAACATTAAGCGGGATCTTCAGCCTTATTTGGAGCAAGCTGACATCTCCGATGAACTGTTGCTTGAGAGATTGAACACTGCATGTGCCTATGAGACAGAGAGACAGATGAAAAAGAAAATGGCAGGGCAACAGAAACCTGTTACTGTACACTCAGCACAGTCAAGTGATGTTCCTACTGAAAAGAATGAAAAACCAGCTACTCACCAAAATCCTAAAGTTTTCCCTGTCGTTCTCTCCCAGCTTGAGGAGATTAAATCAGAGATAGCTGTGCTGAAAGACCTGAAAGTTGAAGTGTCTCAAATCAGAGAGTCCATGCTACAGCCCCAGCACGCGCCCAGACCACAACCACCAGCAGGGGGTGCGGATGGCACATCAGGACTGCAATTCTCAAATCAGCAGATGCAGGATTTGTCACGGAGCTACTGGTTCAATGCAGGCCCCAGACATCGAGGCGGAACCGCTCAGTACCAGCAAAGATTTGCTCCACAACGCAGTTTCCCTCCACCAAATCGCGGATGAATGAGGAGATGTTTTGGCTGTCAGTGGAGCTGAAGATTATTGCACACACTGTTACAGGTGTGGCAGCAGCGAGCATTTCCTTGCTGGATGTCGAGCAAGGGGACAGAGACAATTTGGAGGTGAAACGTTAAACGAGGGAAGGTCATTCGTGCGGGACAGGGAGTGACCAATCACACAGCAAGGTCCCAGCAATGCGCACACTGTGGACAGAGGGGAGAAGGGGTAATTCTGAAACAGTGCACGTCCTGTAAAAATGTGCTTTATTGTTCTAGACCATGTCAAGTTGATAATTGGGTTGAACACAAAAAACATTGTAAACCTCTCTCATGTATGACTGAGAAAAGAGAAAAACAGGCTAAGAGAGCCCCATTGGTAGGAGAGAAACACACGGTTAGCTGCTTCATTCAGGGTCAAAGGGTCCAAGCTTTGTGGGACTCAGGCTCCCAAGCTACAATAATCGACGAGTTATGGAAAGATGTGCACTTACCAGACACAAGACTAAGAGACATTTCTGACATTTTGGACGTGACACCAGCCCTAGATATAAAGGCAGCAAATGGGGAGAGCATGCCATATACAGGTTGGGTTGAGATAGCTTTCAGGTTAGCTTCCGGGGCTGCATCTAAGACAGAAGTAATTGTTCCCACGCTTGTAATGAAAGGGGGTAAACTTGCTCAACCAATCATTGGCTCTAATGTAATTAAAATCATTATTGATACTGAATTGCAACGATCAGGCACTATTCACAGGGAACAGCTGAGTAAAACAGTGAGGGCAGCATTCCCAGGCCACACAGACACTTTTGTAAAACAAGTAACCGCTGTTGTTGAGCAAGTCAGTGTCAAGCAAGCAAATGAGTATGTAGTCAAGACAAAAAGGGAGAGAATCAACATACCCAAACACCTGTCAGTCCAAGTTGAGTGTCACGTCCACATGGAGTCCCCACAGGAAGATACAATACTAATCTTCGAGCGTGATGTGAATCCGCGCTGGACAGTGGGACTTGAACTGTGTGACATGCTTGTAGAGGTAACCAGAGGCACAAAAAAACTCTCTATTACTGTAAGTGTGCAGAATCCAACAGATCACGACATAGTGTTAGCAGGGAGAACTGTTATTGGGACTGTCCAGCATGTCCAGGCTTTCTACCCAGCCTCTATGCTAGAAAGATCCCGCCCACCATCGTCAGTCACAACAAATCACATCACAGCTGAAGAGGATCAAACGAACAGTAATGTTTGGGATTGAGGAAGAAAATACACATCCTTTAGTATAGACTGGCTAGCACCTAGAAACAACCCTACAACCCCACTGAGTTGACTCTTTGATCCTTGATCAAGGAGATACCACCTTCCCTGTTTATTCTCCACCACCGTCTGTCTTCCCCTTACATCACCAACACTTCATTGTCTTAACAACATCTTACTAAGCAACATCTTACCTGTAATGTTAATTCAGTCTAGGGGCCCTATCCATAGATATGCTGATCCAACCCCCTACCCCCCTACCCCCCCGATAACGTGAACCAAGGTGCTACACTACTCTTGATAAACATTATCTTTTGTTATAACTTCCTTTCCTGTCTGACCAAATGTCTGTAACCCCAGGTATATGCAAATACAGTGTCCATTCCTTTGTCTTTCTCTGTATAACTGGGCCCCTGCCCTATACTCGGGGTCAGTCTACTGCCTCAGACCCGCTCTGTGTCAGTTGGCTCACCGTATCCTGGGATACCATTAAACTTACTTCCGTACAGCAAACTTCAAACTAAGGACTTGAGTGAATTTTCTTCAACAGGACCCACCTGTAAATCTGAGTCACCTCAGCAAACCAGAGCAGGAAGTCGTTCGCCAGATGTTAAGAGAGGAGTCTGCCTCCTTTTCAAGAACAGATGATGATATTGGCTGCATAGACAAATTACAATTTAGCATATCTTTGAAAGACACTGAGCCTGTAGCAAAAACATATCTCTCTGTGCCTAAGCCACTGTATCAGGAAATGAAGGACTACCTGAGTGACCTCATCGCTCAGAGAAATCTAACTCCCCTTATGCGTCACCAGTCATGTGTGTCCGAAAAAAAGATGGCAGTCTACGACTGCATTGACTACCGTGAGGTGAACAGGAAGACGCTTCCTGACCGTCAGCCTATCCCCAGGGTGCAAGACATAATGGATGGCCTAGGAGGCAACTCTTGGTTCTCTCTCCTCGATCAAGGAAAGGCGTACCATCAGGGATTTATGGCGAGGGAGAGCAGACCTCTGACCGCTTTTGTGACACCATGGGGTCTCTATGAGTGGATCAGGATTCCCTTCGGTCTTATGAACGCTCCAGCTGCCTTCCAGCGCTGTATGGAGGATTGTTTGGAAGGGCTGAGGGATGACATCTGTATCCCTTATTTAGATGACACCCTGGTATTCAGCAGAACCTTCGAGGATCACGTCGAACATGTGAGGGCAGTGCTACAGCGGCTACGTCAGCATGGTATAAAGTTAAAATCTAGAAAATGTGAAGTGTTCAGGCGTGAGGTCCGCTATTTGGGGCGCATCGTGTCTGCGGAGGGTAGTAAAATGGACCCTGCTGACACAGTGGCAGTGAGAGCTTTAAAGGAGAAGAGGCCACAGACTGTGGGGGAACTGAGAGCAGTCTTAGGACTCCTGAGCTACTACCGGCAGTACATCAGAGACTTCTCCTGCGTCGCCGGCCCTCTTTATGCCCTGACAGAATCAGACCCCAAACCAGACAAACACAAGGACAGAAACACAAGGACAAAAAAAGTGAAAGGAAAGTTCAAAGGGGTGCCTTCACACAAGCTGATCACATGGACTGATGAACATCAACTGATACTGGAGAGACTGATTGACTGTCTGGTTGAGCCACTGATTCTTGGATTCCCAGACTTCAACAAATCATTCATCTTACACACAGACGCTTCACACCAAGGTTTAGGTGCTGTATTATATCAACAACAGGAGGGTAAGCTACATGTAATAGCCTATGCATCACGCACTCTGACCAAAGCAGAAAAGAACTATCATCTTCATTCAGGGAAACTTGAATTTTAGCATTAAAGTGGGCTGTTGCTGAGCGATTCAGAGACTATTTAATTGGCTCCTCCTGTAGTGTATATACAGACAACAACCCACTTACCTATGTGTTGTCAACAGCCAAACTCAATGCAACAGGGCATAGGTGGGTTGCAGAATTAGCTGACTTTGACCTAATGATCAAGTATCATCCAGGAAAAGAAAATTGTGATGCTGATGGTCTTTCAAGAATGCCCTGTGACATAGAGATGATGATGGAGGAATGCACAGAAGAAATGTCTTCCCCTTCAGTGCAAGGCACAGTACAAGCTGTTGGAATTGATGTTTCACACAGTGTGGTCCATGATGTCTTTTGAGTGTGCAGAAATGGGTGAAGACACACCTACACCATTTTCAAAAACTGATATCTGTCGAGCTCAGAGAGATGATCAAACTATTGGCCCAGTCATTGCCTGCAAACAATCAAAAGAGAAACCTACAAGAGAGCAGTTAAGGTCATTCAATGTACAGACAAAGTGTTTGCTTCATGACTGGGAGAAACTTACCTTTGATGGAGATGGAATACTTCAACGAAAGACTGTAACCAGAACCCAACTTGTTCTACCTGGAAAATACAAATCAACAGTTTTGAGACAGCTCCACAATGAGATGGGACATCAAGGCGTGGAATGCACAACATCGCTCATCCGGGATCGCTTCTTCTGGCCACACATGCAGCGAGAAATAGAGCACTATGTCACACAAAGCTGTACATGCCTGAAACAGAAAAAGCCCTGTAGAGAATCCAGAGCCCCACTCGTACCAATTGTCACCACTCAGCCATTCGAGCTTGTATCCATTGATTTCCTGTATCTGGATAAGTGTCGAGGTGGATATGAGTACATATTGTTAATAGTAGATCATTACACACGCTTTGCACAAGCCTACCCCACATCATCAAAATCTGCCAAGACCGTTGCTGATAAAATATTTAATGATTATGCACTGAAGTTTGGATTCCCTCTAAGAATTCACCACGACCAGGGAGGTGAATTTGAAAATCAATTGTTTGCGCAGCTGAAGAAAAACTGCGGAGTGATGGGCTCTCGAACCACACTATATCACCCGCAAGGCAACGGGCAGGTGGAACGGCTAAACAGAAAACTGCTACAAATGCTGAGAACGCTCACAGAGAAACAAAAGTCAGATTGGAGAGAGTCATTGCCCAATCTATGCATATAACAGCACCAGAAGTGAAGTCACAGGTTTTTCACCTTTTTACCTCCTGTTTGGCAGATCACCAAGACTACCTGTTGACTTGTTATTTGGTTTGACTCCAGGGACTGGAACTGCTGATCATCAAGAGTACATGAAAAAGTGGAAACGACAGATGCAAGAGGCTTATGAGATCACAAAAGCAAATGCAAAAAAATGTGCTGAGAGGAGCAAGAGGAATCATGATAACAAAGTCAGGAGTTCTGTTTTGAATGAGGGCGACCGTGTTCTCATTAGGAATATAACACCTAGAGGGGGAACGGGAAAGCTCAGGAATCACTGGGAAGATTGCATCCACAAAGTCATCCGTCAGGTAGGAAAAGACATGCTCATATATGAAGTGATACCTGAGCAAGGCAAAGCCAGAGGACGTAGGATCCTACACCGTAACCTCCTGTTGCCATGTGACCATTTACCCCTAGAAATTCAGCTGAAGCCAGCTAAAGTGAAAAGACAAATCACAGCTCAGACTCGTCGAGACAAAGATCAAACAGACCAAGAGACAAAAGATGATAGTGATACTCCGTCGTGCTAGTGTAGTTTTTCCACCTTTTTACTTTATCATTTTCCCCGGCAACGGGGCGTAACACCAGCAGGCCCTGCGGTTTACACCTGAGTGTGAAATCTGGGGGAGTCCCAAA
Source organism: Seriola dumerili (assembly GCF_002260705.1). Lineage (NCBI taxonomy): Eukaryota > Metazoa > Chordata > Actinopteri > Carangiformes > Carangidae > Seriola > Seriola dumerili. The sequence continues at coordinate 477,692 of NW_019174574.1, read as the reverse complement.
CTCACGCTTCTCATTGGCAGAGATGCAGGGGACCCCGGCGACTTCGCCGTGACATCACTGCATCTATAAAGGTCAACTGCACACACCGACTATCGCCTTTCCATTGTAACTGCAGCAGAGACAGCCCGCTTTCTCTGTGAGCCAGTTTACTGAAGGAGGTAACTAACCCTGCGCATGTGTGTTTCCCCCGCGGAGTTTGAAGATTCTCCCCTCGCTGGACGAGTTGAGACTTCTCCCCTTTTGTGTTTAACTAAACACGACTTACGGATCCAAAAGAGATTTCTGCTGACGCAGATCAACGATATCTTCTGCCTGCAGAAGGAAGAAGGAACTTCTTCATGGAGACGCGGACAACCCGATGCCCGATACCCTCCAATTACATCGACCCAGCTGGATTTCTTCACTGCTCAACAAGGAACCAGTCGCCGCAACCCTCACGAACGAGGATGGCACCATCAGAATTACACCGGAGAGAACCTGTGTTGGATTTTACCGACGGACCTTCACACATCTAATCGCTTGGAAGCGATCCAAGTAAGAGGTTTACGTCTGGGCAGAGATTATATTAATTGTGTGTGAACATAGCTGCTGATGCTAGTTTTTAATTTGCTGTGTTTTGAATTGTGTTTTCTTTGGTTATAACACGGACCGCCGAGTCCGTTGTATGACACAGTTAAGAGTTGTGAAGTTACTGCGCGCTGCCTGCTGTTACTCACCACTCCAGATAAACTGTGTGTCCCTTTGCGGGTTTGCTGCATGTGCCACCACGGGTGTGAAGCGATTTGATCAGGCCTATAACCGATCAGACAACGGGCATACAGCTTCACGGCCGTACGCGCGCTCTCTGGGTAACGCTCGCATCCAATGGTAGTTCGACTCCGCCGTGAGTCGTTTGTCCTCCTTGATTATACCCACACGAACACTTACATATAGACATATCATTTATCATATATATACATATATATATATTTGACATCCCTCTCCAGTCAGGCACGTGTGGTGAGGACTCGAATTAGGTGAGCAGAGAAGCCCGACCCCCAATCGGCGCCCCATTTTAGGTTGTCTATCCAAGACATAATTTCGTCCGTCATTTTGGCTCACGTGGTCTAACACCCTCAGACCCGTCCGCCATCTTGGATCCTGCGGGATGCGATCGTCACTGATCACGTCCGCCATCTCACCCCACACACACACACACACCTCATTTGGTTGTATTGCTGTTATTCTTTACATGTGTAGTTAGTTGATGGATGGTAGCATAGTGTGATAATCAAGACTGTGGTTAACTTTGTTAATTGTTGTGGAGATCTTAATAAATACTATTGTAGTTTAAAGAGAAGCTCTTTTGGTCATTCTTGTGTATGTTTATTGTGATCCGTGAATGATTGAGAAGGTCTGAGCTCGAACTTAATCCTTCATTAGATACTCGTGGACCCTGACCCCAGAGACCCATTGCTCCGAGTGAACTGTTAAGGTTATGAGACTGTAAACTGGTTTGGTTATTGTTCCCGGTTTCCGGGTGGTGCCCCGCATTATTAATTATATTAATTACCATAATAATACTGGCTAATAATTCAAAGTTGTAAATCAATGGTTTTTCAGTGATATTAAGAATTTCTAGTTAATATCCAAACATGCTCCTACCGGACCCAACATAAAAATGTTGTAAAACATTGGAAACACTGAGCGGCAGAGAGAGAACGAAATTGGCACTGAACTAAATTAATAATTCCATCCAGAGTCTGGAACGACACTGCAATGAGTTGAAGATGTGACGCATGATGATACTGATCAATCGGGAAGATTTAGGACATTACAGGGTGCCTTGGTGGCTCACCTGGTAGGGCGTGTGCCATTTGGGCTTGGTCCAGCCTGGGTTCGACCCGGCTTGTGGCCTTTTGCTGCACGTCATTCCCTCTCTCTGTTCCCAACTGTCCTGTCACTCTCTCACTGTAACTATAATAAAGGCAAGAAGAAAAAAGATTTAGGACATCGCTCCCCAACAGTGGCATTACAGTAAACTGGTATGAATAATGGGGAACATACAGGATGATATGAAAATCAGCACCATGGACAGAGACATAATGTTTGAGTGGCCATCAATAGCTGAGGTTACTTATAGCACATGTATAGTACAGGGATCACCATCAACCTAGATAATCAGTGATTTAGAGCATTAATTAGACTTAACAAAGATCCTCACAGTAAATGATTGAATGAACAAGACAGAACTGATCACCTGGCTGTGACTCAAGAAGCAGATATTTACTCATTTACTTTATATTCGCATAATATTTGTAGTGCACGAGAAGCTCTGCAAACATAAATTCTGACAGGAATAAATAAGACTGCCATCCACAAATTGTGTTTGATTCTCAGCTCCTCTTCAACTCATGTCAAGTGTCCTTGGGCAAGATATAGATATATGTATCATTAGTGTGTGAGTGTAATAGATCAAAAGTACTGTGTGAATGTGGTTTGTAGTGTAAAGCACTGTGATTGGTCGATAAGACTAGAAAAAAAGGTGTAAATGGAAGCAGCCCATTTCTTAGGTACACCTAGATAAAAACAGGCAGTGTAATCCAACAATAAGAACAGCTATACATTCTCCTTCAAGAAGGTTGAATCAGTTTGTTGTTCACTTGTAAAGTGGATATCTTTTGATTGATTGACATCATGTCAGGGTATTCCCTGCATAAGGGGACCTGCAGCCAATCACAGCCGAGGTAGGGGGAGCTACAAGAGCTGAGAAGCTAGTGGTGATGATTTTGTTTCTGTTTTTTTCATTGTGTTTGGTATGTTTGGCCGTAGCTTTCCCTGTAGTCATACTCATGTATTGTTGACTTATATTTTCCATCCAGAATGATATTACTCTTCTAGACTACCTTGGCGTCATAACATAACATTTTCCAGGATCCAAAATTGACAAATTTCCTGGTCTGTGTTTGTTTGTCAATGTATTCTAAAGATTGTGTAACCATGGCAACTTGTGATTTTGACTTGAGTAAGTTTCTGTAGAATCCTACTTGGGATAAGTTCAGTTCTTTTCAAAAGAGGATGTGTGTCTATAAGCAGCACATCAGTTATTACTGTCTAAGCACACAGTCAAACAACATGAGTCAAATTGCTCACGATGCTCTGTTGTTTCTCCTGACAGATCTGCTGATGACCAGTTGAAGGCTCTGGGAATGATGGGGGATGGGGAAGTGCCTGCTGATGGAGTCCACAAAAGGTTGGAAGTAAAAAAAAAACATCTCCTTTCTTTGAAACCCCTTAACTCAGTTATGGTTCTTAGAAAGATGCATGAAGCTGGAGCACATCAGGTGAAATTTTGAAGGGCCTTACCTTATTCATAACAGCTGTTCTCTTCTCACAGCACCTTCATTTAATAAATGTTTCAGCATGCAATGTAGAACAGGGCAGACTTCAAATAGTACAGGCAACAATTTGAGACGTATCATTTGTTTTTTATTCTGGTGCTGGTTGTTTGAGGCTGTTTTTTTTTTTTTTTTTTTTTTTTTTTTTTAACTGACAAACTTAAACAGTTAAATAGTAGCTCAGTGATAGTAGTGGGTGGGGACTGGAATTGCACGACACATCCTACACTTGATAGAAAATCATGACAGCCTCATCCATCGTCAGCCTCCCTTCTATCCATTGTGGTCACAGAAAATTACCTCACAGACATTTGGAGGAAACCTAACCCAGCAGTCAGACAATATACATAGGTGAAAGCTGTTAAGGGTAATGTGAGGGCTGCCAGGTTGGACAGGATTTATCTAAATCAAACATACGACAACAGGTTACTTAAGTCCACAATATCACCTGCTGTGTTTTCACATCCCCATTTGGTAATGGCAGATTTTTCCATGCAAGTACAATCTCAACACTGTCCCTACTGGCATTTCAATGTGTTCATGACAAGGCTGTCAGCAGTACAAAAAACACACAGTAGCCTTAGAACATGATCGAAAAACTAGAGAAAGAAATTAAGATATAGGAGGATGAAATAATCACAGGGAATGATAGCAGCAGGACCTGGGAGAGTAGGAAATGGCTCTAGGTAGGTTTTTACATGAGAAAGCAAAGGGTGCTTTAATTAAAACTCAAATCTCTACCATTAAAGATATCCTACAACTTCTTTTTTTCTTTAAGCTCGAGAGAACAACTAGAGAAAATTATGTAATGATGAACCTCAAGCTTCCAAATAGGACAACAACAACCGATCCATTAGAGATGAGGAAGCTGGCTATAGAGTTTTACAATGACCTCTTTAGTGCTCGGAGCTGTGACATGGACTGTGTGGAAGAGTTGCTGGAGGGACAGCCTCAGCTGGGTGAAGCAGAAGTAGCTTTGCTGGAGTCCCCATCTCCTATGATAAAATGTCTGCAGCATTTTTACAGCTCAGCTCTGGTAGAGCGTCTGGAGTTGATGGACTTCCCTCAGAGATTTACAAGATGTTCTGGACCCAGATGGGAAAAGACTTACATGAAGGGTTCACAGACTGCTTGGATTCTGGGACTTTTTGTATACGGGCTGTTTTAACATTTACCAAAAAAAAAGGAAATTTACATTACAGTCAGACATACTGTGTCCCTGAAGGTATGATAATGGACAATTTGTTTTCAATACGAGACATTATTGACATTTCTAAGCTCCAAGAGTTGGACATTGGTCTTCTTTCTATTAGTGTTGTTTTTGGCGGCCTGTTATAATTTTGGTTTTAGTCTAGTCTTTGTGTCAAGCTGTCATTTTAGTTTTTATTAGTTTTAGTCACGTTCATACTCTTTTTAGTCTAGTCAAGTTTTAGTCAACTAAAAGTCTGAGCATTTTAGTCTTATTTTAGTCAGAATCATCCATGACTATTTTAGTCTAGTTTTAGTCGACGAAAACTGATGACATTTTAGTCTAGTTTTAGTCAATGAAAATTTTATTTTAGTCTCTTTCTAGTAATGCAATTCTATTTAATCCAGTATAGTATAAGTACCTAGTAGTATAGACAAAACCAAAATTTTCTTTTAGCCAAACCCATTTCGCAGTTCAAACAAGGTTATCTTATTATTATATTATTGTTACCTTATAGACTTAAGAATACATCCATTCCAGACACACAAGTTATGTTTCTGAAATTGTCGTTCAACCGCAGCTGCAACTTCTAAATGCCGCCCGCGAGTGGGGATTGAGGAAGTGATGTTGCATGCGTCGGCGCAGTGCGACCTGATGAAGTGAGACACAGGAAACAGAAATACTGCAAAAATAATAATAACTCGACTAAACGAGTCGAAATGACGTTATAACATTTTGTCTCGTTTTAGTCAACGAAAATGAAGAGACATTTTAGCAGAGTTTTGTACCTGTTGCCATCCTACCACCGGCGGGTGGGCCTCAGTCTCAATACACCAGTAAACTCAGTACTATATAGTCCAGGTTGTTCTGCCAACGAGATCACTGTAAACTTCCTGAAAATCACTGCATCATTCTGACCATTTGTTTTTTCCCTCAAGCACATGAGTGTCAAAACTGTGTGCCTCTCTCTCTCCCTTCTCCTTCTCTATCTCCTTCCTGTTACTATCCACAGGTCCTCCCGCCTCCAGAGCTGTAGCTGTAGAGTCTGGATCTGCAACTGCAAGCCACCTACTGCCCCATGATCCTGTTTAACACCTGCTGCTAAACTTGCTCAATTTTACTATAATTAGTGCCACGGGTGCTCAGCTCCGAGGCACTCCTCTACAGCTAGAATAGCTGAGAGGAGTGGCTCGGGGCGGAGCACTCAAAGGAGACTATGAGCACTCAAAGGAGGAGTGGAAATCACTTTTTCTTCAAAGTTAGAGTGACAGCGTCAGTTGGCTAGAGTGCGTGAAGCAGTAAAAAATAACCTTTATTTTTATTTTTAACTCGAGCTCACGGCCAAACCGTAAAAAGGAGACAAATAATTCTTTCTGAAAATGTAGACATAGTTGTTGGGATTCATAAATATTCATAAAGATTCATAAAATGTAACTTTGACAGGTAGGGTCTGCCTAAAATTTAAACGGGGGTGCCGAGTCTGGCAGCAATACCTGTCTCACTCTCATTGACACCTAATGTAATCGTCTTTTTTTTTTCAAAAGAATCTCACTCTGTCTTCGCACTGAGCTTACTCACTCATTTTAAGGAATATCTGAATAAAGTAGAGACTGTAAGAAACTTCTGGCTTCAGTGTCTGTCACGGTGTTTTCGGTTTTTGAAAAGAAGTAACAGTTTTCTCATAATTTGCAATTGTTTGAAGCCATGTAGAAGCCAAATTCTGGGCAGATTTTCACATTGCCATGGCAACGGCAGCTCCTGACCTGTGTGCGTGTGTGCGTGCCTTGCAACCAGATAACCAACTCTCCAAGCTCTGCTAGCTTTACATTAGCCGCATGTTAGGTCTTAAATTACATTTAGTTAGGTCTTAAATATGTAAGTCCATTTACTGCTTCCTTTGTTGCTTTTCTTTTTGTTTTGTTAAATGAGTGAATGAAGTTGTGACGGTCTCCGCTGAGACAGAGGAGAGGAGAAGCTACTAGCCCTCTCTCGCTGTCACTTCTAGTCGCGTTGCTCTCCTCCCCAGTAATGTTAAATTTAGCACCGAAAAAAACATAATAGTGGTAATTTAAATAGCGGTTCATGGGATTTATTAACCCTCAGGGGTCCCTCTGTCCTTTTTTGGACATTTTCTTCACTTTTCTTTTTTGATTTGCTGATCATTTTGGCTGTGTTACAGCTGAAGGTATGGATTTCTGCAAGAAAGTGTCTTTTTTGACATATTTTTAAAATCTAATGTCAGTTACTGTTACAGGTCTATTATACACTGGTAACACATTTTGTAACCTCTGGGGTTCCTCGCGTCCAAAAAAGGACACACAAAGAAAATGCTATAAAATCATCATATATCAATATTTTTTTCTGCTTTTTTTTGCATACATCTCTTAAACCACTTCAGTTCTGCTCAAACCTACCAAATGTTTATTAGTTTTCAGGATTTTAACCCTTTAAATGCCAGTTTGAAGACATGTTGCCTCTTGTTTTATTAAAAAAAACAACACAGAATATGAGATATTTCCCACATAATACATGATGGAGGGATGTGACATTGTTTTATATCAGAGTCTTTTATATCAAGACATTTCTCAAAACCAGAATATGATCAGGGTGACTTTTGAACACTGGAAATAAATCATGTACTTAATTATTAATGTTATTACCTTTCTGTTGGGACTCATCATTCAAGAGACCAGATGTTTCTTTACTCCACTGGACAAAGGAACTCACACTCCACAGTTCCTCACTGTTCACACCTGGGGATGACCCTTCCCCCCACGGACCTTACTGGCCAGCCAGTGTGGGTCAAGGGTGTCACCAAACAAAACCAGATCTCTTGTCCCTCTTCTCTCTCTCGTCTCTTCTTGGCTTGCTCTGGAGAGCAGCTCCTGCTCTCTCCCCTCGGCTCTTCAAAGGGCAACAAGGCCCCAGCCCAGGTCAGCCTTGCTACCTGAGAAACCAGCTCTCGCCGGCCTGCTCACATCAGCCTGCAAACGCTCTTCTCCTCAACAGCAGCGACCTGCTTTGGATTAACTGAGAGTGAACCACAAACACACACACATACCCCTACACAAACACATACACACACCTCTATATACTAGATTAGACATTGTGTTTTACTCTGCTCCATTGTAAATAAATGCCTTCGTCTTCATCTTCGTCTTCGTCGTCTCCCGCTTATCCGGATCCGGGTCGCGGGGGCAGCAGCCTCAGCAAAGAGGTCCAGACGGCCCTCTCCTCAGCCACTTCCACCAGCTCCTCCGGGAGAATCCCGAGGCGTTCCAAGGCCAGCCGAGAGATATAATCCCTCCACCGTGTCCTTGGTCGGCCCCGAGGCCTCCTCCCGGTTGGACATGCCCGAAACACCTCCCTGGGGAGGCGTCCAGGAGGCATCCTCACCAGATGCCTGAACCACCTCAACTGGCTCCTCTCGACATGGAGGAGCAGCTGCTCTACTCCGAGTCCCTCCCGGATGACCGAGCTCCTCACCCTATCTCTAAGGCTGAGCCCGTCCACCCTGCGGAGGAAACTCATTTCGGCCGCTTGTATTCACGATCTCGTTCTTTCGGTCATTACCCAAAGCTCATGACCAAAGGTGAGGATTGGAACGTAGATCGACCGGTAAATCGAGAGCTTTGCCTTCCGGCTTAGCTCTCTCTTCCCCACAACAGACCGGTTCAGTGCCCGCGTCACTGCTGACGCCGCCCAAATCCGCCTGTCGATCTCCCGCTCCATCCTACCCTCACTCGTGAACAAGATCCCGAGATATTTAAACTCCTCCACCTGAGGCAGAGCCTCCCCCCGACCCGGAGTGGGCAATCCACCCATTTCCGGCTGAGAACCATGGCCTCAGATTTGGAGGTGCTGATCTTCATCCCAGCCGCTTCACACTCGGCCGCGAACCGCCCAAGCAAGAGCTGAAGGTCGGTGTCCGATGACGCTAAGAGGACCACATCATCCGCAAAAAGCAGAGACGAGATCCTCCCGCCACCGAACCCAAACCCCTCCACCACCCGGCTGCGCCTAGAAATTCTGTCCATAAAAGTTATGAACAGAACCGGTGACAAAGGGCAGCCCTGGTGGAGTCCAATTCCCACCGGGAACAGGTCCAACTTACTGCCGGCTACGCGAACCAGACTCACACTCCTTTGGTACAGGGACTTAATGGCCGCTAACAAGGGGCCATCTACCCCATACTCCCGGAGCGCCCCCCATAGGGAGCCTCTGGGAACACGGTCGTAAGCTTTCTCCAAATCCACAAAACACATGTGGACTGGATTGGCAAACTCCCATGCTCCCTCCAGCACCCCAGCGAGGGTAAAGAGCTGGTCCACAGTTCCACGCCTAGGACGAAAACCACATTGCTCCTCCTCGATCTGAGGTTCAACTATCGACTGGACCCTCTTTTCCAGTACCCTGGCATAGACCTTACCAGGGAGGCTGAGGAGTGTAATTCCCCGGTAGTTGGAACACACGCTCTGGTGACCCTTCTTAAAGATGGGGACCACCACCCCAGTTTGCCACTCCACTGTAAATAAATGCCTTTAAGTATAACTACTGGTGTGTTCAATGTTGCACAAGTGTGAATATTGCCAACCTCTACTTTGAAGAATTCCAATCCATCAACTTTAACTTACTGTTGATTTGGTCATTTGCTTATAGTTAGTAAGCTAATTGTTAATCAGAGTTCCAGATTAATGGTAATAAATTGAGACTAAAACCATATTGGCTATTTTGCCTATTAGTTTAGGCTGGTGCCCCGAGGACTTTAATTAATTTTAAAGTTATTATTTACTATTAATATTTTCTCAATTTATGATAGCCAATAACTTGATAGACAACCGAAATCCAACATATTTGGTGTCTAGCTCATGAGGTAGAGCTCAGACCCAACACTTTCATTATTACTTTTATCAATAGGAGTATTTCAGTTGCCATTATATTACTATTGTTGTTACTGCCGCTATTATCACTATCATTAATATTGCTATCATTACATGTTCATGTTCTTTTCGTCTGCGCTCTCTTTATCTCTCCCAACCCAACCGGTCGAGGCAGATGGCCCCACTCACCCCGAGTCTGGTTCTGCTCGAGGTTTCTGCCTCTTAAAATTAAGTCATTCCTTGCCACTGTCGCCTAGCACTTGCTCATGGTGGGAATTGTTAGGTCTCTGTAAATAATATTTTTACATTTAGAAATTGGAAAATGCCTGAGATTTATGTGGCGTGGCTTTCCATCTCTATCTGTGCTACAGTGGAGGAGCAGGAAGAAGAAAACAGTTTCCTACTGTCCTTTAAATCACCAGTACTACAGGACATCAAAGAAGGTCTTGCATGCAGACACTGTGAAGGTTCTCAACAGAACATTACTAGCTGGCGTACAGGAGTCGAGGTGGTTGGGTGTGTTCACATTAGGTTCATCTCCCAAAGGCAGCTGGAGGTGTCTGTGCAAACCATCACAGAGAAATGCACTGCAGATCGGCACTGGAGGTAGGTACATGGGGCCGTGGCTACGAACAGGCATGTGGAACGTATAGATTCTAGGGTGAGGAGTCACTTTTTTTCTGTAATAACTGCAGCACTCATGTCTCAGCTGTACCAGACTAAGTCCTCTTGTCTCTGTCTTGCAGTAGTTGCTCAGAGGTTTAGAAGTGTTGGATGGCAGTGCGTTTGTTTTTGATCCCAGGCACATGGCAGCACAGACGTGTCATCTTCGTTAACTCCCTGATAGGTCAGACAAAAATGAGCTTCTGCTCAGTAGGAGGAACAAGATGAAAGACACAGGGTAAGGAAAGGCACCAGGGGTCTGTGGCTGCTCAGCTGAAAAGTGAGTTCACGTACGATCAAATGATTTCTAACTTAGAAGAGTTTATTTCTGTTTGGGGATATGGAGATGTTCTATGTACAGTGGTACACAAATCCCTTGCTCTTAACTTCTGAATCATGGAATGTCATGGAAAATTTGTTATTGGTTTGCATATTGGGGAAAGGTTGTTATACAATGTGTACAATAGTATTCTGTGCTGATCTTAATGTGTCTTTTAATGTAATTGATAAATTTGACCATTAAAGGATTGGTAAAAGCTTTCCTCTCCTCTCCTCTCCTTGGACTTGGACATTAAGACTGATATACTGTAATACACATTTAAAATGTTTGCCTGGTGACACTTAATCATTTAGCAGACAGTGACAATATTTAAGAAAAACTGCCTGAGAGCCCAGTTCCACATTAACCAGGATCTCAGTGAAAAAGGTTTTGGGTTGTTGTTGTTGGTAGTTACACAAATCTCAAGATAATCTCAGCTGATGCTGCCTTTACCTGCAGCCTAATACTACAACATCCCATTACTGAAAGTTAGGCCACAACTTCCAACCAATCAAAAGTCAGAATTGTCTGACCATGGTATGTTCTTTAAAACTTTAAAACTTTATATATACACATTCTCAACATTCATCGACTTTTTATACAACAGATTGTGTATCTGCAGCAACTTTCCAGTGTGATTCCTGTATAATCCATCCTTTACTGTTTTAATAGCATTAGGGTCAGCAGTGTTGCAGCCAGGGACACATGCAGTATAATTAACTTCCACCCTGAACTTTGTTCTGCAGAAAAACACATTAGTATTCAAAGAAAGCAATGCCACACTCAGTTCAAAAGGGAATTAAGCTCGATTTCCTGCTGCTGGTGACCTCACAGAGATTACTGTGACACTGTAGTGGTGAGATATGTGCAGCCTGCTGCTAACAGCTGCATTTCCGCAGAGATTAGCTCCCCATACTCCAGTGACCACGCCTGAGCAGATACAAATACTGTTCTGTCTGGGTGGTCAGCACAGGACAAAGTAAACAAAGCGGTTTGTGCTGATTGTGATGCACAAGAAAAATCAGATGTTGTTGTTGAAATCAGTTATGGCTCAGACATGTTCATAGAGTTCATAGTTCTCAACTATTATAGTTAATCTCAGTGTGCTGTTTCAGGAGTATCACTTATTTAGAGAGAGGTTGTTACTGGGGCAAATCTACATTCATACACTTTATCACTGAGTGAACCACACTCAAACTGTGAGCCGGCTACATATAAACGTTCTCACACACAAAGACTGTATTAATAACAGCTACTGGACCTTTAATACTTACAGACTCCTGCAGAACATTTTTCACCTGCATTACAGCCGACGTACAGACTGGTGCAATGTGCTCACTTAAATTGTAAAGGCAGCGTCTATTACTTCACCCAGGTTTGGACTTTGCTCAAAGAGTGTACAGACTGCTGCACTGAGCGCTGCAAGCTGTATATGAAGTACTATCTTTATACTGTGTTTTTTCATGTCTAATTTCTACTGTTGTTTATATTTGCTCGTCACAGGCAGACCATTATATTGGGATCTCACTCTCACAATGATTCCACAGACATTACAATGGTGTGTTGTTGGTAAAGGAAACATTCACCTGGAAACATCCAAATGTGACTCTGCACACACAGAAGAACTACTTTAATCATCCAACTGTGCTGTTCATTATAATCACCTCGATACAATGATCAGTTCTGGATTTGTGACCTGAAGGCTTATGAATATTTACCATGGTTAAATGTATAGTCTGGAGTCTTGAGTTTTTTTTGTTTTAAAAAAAGAATAAATTCAGAACAGGATTTGAATCGATTGTTCTGGTTTGTTTCAGCCAGTTGCTCAGTTTAAAACAATCTGCCATGTTTTAAGATTTATGGTAAAGTAAGATAATCAGTTACAGACATGTTATTTAAGTATTACAATTCTTAAATTGGTTGAAACATACCTTTTGATACAAAAAACAAGCTTTCTAACATTAGCTAGTTTTGTCAAGTGAGCTAACCAGGCACACCACCATTTTGGAAATGATGTCATGGGTACACAAATTCACCCAGTCACATGACTGCACCAGGATGTTCAGGAGATTTCACTTGGGGACTTCATGAATTAAAGGTCAAGGATAAAGCTTTATAAGGAATCTTCCACAACATTTAAAGGGTTGTTATTATTATTCATTTGAGAGCAAAACTGATCTCAAGTTCTTTGTCTACAGAATAATAAGGTTTCAGGTTTAGTCACATTGGAAACAGTTAGAGCCCAGCTCAGCCTTAGATAAGAGTGTGCAGTCTTGCCTCTGCATGTTTAGATTTCATTCATATTGTGCTGTGAGTCAAAGATGCATTTAAACCATCTGTCAGTGGAAATACCTTGAGAAATGCTTTAATATGTCTAATATTAGCTGCTTTTCCCAGCATACATCCCCTCAGTAGCTGAATCCTGGGGGAGACCATCTGGTGACTTGTTTCAGGATTTCAACAAAAGATGGGGAGGAGGGTGCAGCCTGACTGCAGTCCAACACTGAGCCGCTACAGCTTCTACATACACAAATAAAATCCACCTTTTTTAATGTAGTTTTTGCCTATTTGGCATACTCAAATAAAATAGGTTACAACATAGGAACTGTAAGGCCAAAATGCACATATGAGAAATAATTGTATCATGCTAAAGATGTTACCTTTAAATTTAAAGTTAACATCTTTAGCATGATAGCATGATTTAGCATGGATCTAAAACACAACCTGAACTACATCAGTTCATATGTGGCTCAAATATGTTGGCACACAGAAAAATACCACCACCTGCTCATCTCACCGCCCCCACTTAATTTAATTCAAAAATCAAGATGTCACACACTTGTCTGTATGAGTAGCTACACTCTATGACAGTACACTTAAAGTACCTGTTTGTAGGATTTGAAACTTTCCGTCTTTGGCACTGACCAGTCAGTTTGTATAAAAAACACTGTGCCACAAGTTATCAGACACAGAGAAGAAAGACGAGGAAGAACAATTACAGCAAAACTGAGGTAAAAACAAGCATCAGTTTACTTTAGTACAATCACTGCAAATTTAAAGTCCTGTCTTACTCCGAACTTCATTTATTGTGACTAGAGATGTCTTAATGAGGCTCCAGACAGGCTCTAACACTGTGATTAGTAAATATTCAAATAGTATGAAACAGTTTACAGAATGACTAAAACACAATTATTTCTGTTTATAAATGCAAAATTGTTATTGCTGTGTAAACAGTAAAACGTATTATGATGACAATGAAAGAAACTGTGAAGTTCGTTATTTTATCTTATGTTAAATTCTGTGTCTCGACTTATTTTGTATTTTCACTGTAACTTGGATCACGTACACACATAACTGTGTGGTGGTCAACGGAATGGTGGTCAACGGAATGTGTGAGGTGACATTGTCAATGCATGCTCTCTTTATAAATGTGTTTATAAATACCAATTTATGCACGGGAAATGGTGTACACATGGTTTTTGTATGTACGCATCATTTATGCATCTTACCCCTGTGCAGTATGCAAAAAAAACAAACAAAAAAAACAAGTGGTCCTGACAGTTAATTTTTACAGGTTCTATAAACATAAAAAGGTAAACCTGGGAGCTTTAAACAATGTTGTTAAATGTTCTTCTGAATGTTTTATGTTGTATTACTCATTATTGTGTGTCACATAATGTGTGTATGGCTGGAAACTAAAAGTCACTTATGATAAAAAACTATTTGACCAGTGAAAGTTTGCACAGTTAGGACATTACATTGACTTCAATTCATTATGGACAGTCTGAACTTCAACCAGGACCTCAAACTAAAGGTTGATATTTATACTAAGAAAAGGTTCCATGTGCACGCACACACACACACACACAGAGCAACTTAAACCGCCTAGAAAGGTAGAATTCAAATGAAAGACGAATGCAGAAATAAGTGGCTATTAATGAGGGTCAGTTTTTTCAAAGATCGAATTAAAATATTTTCCACAAAATCAATTTCATAACAATATTAATTTGTTAATTATGATATAATGCGCATTGTATCACAGCATTTTATGTGACAAGGTGCATTGTAGTCTCTGGTTATAGTTACAGATATTGAAATGTACCTAATGACACCAGAAGTAGGATTATAGTAAAATGACACTTGACTACTCAAGTTACATTTTATGCTCAGCATGTCACATGACTAGCACATCTAATTCACAATGTCTGTGTTGTTACTTCAAGAGTGACCTGATCCCTGTCAGGTTTGGCCTGTAGGTATCAGTACCCTCAGTGTGGTGCAGCATCCAGCCTCTTGTAGAAAATCCGTTAAACACTATGTGATCTGTAACAGGGGGCAGAGACAGTTGTGAATATAGCTTGAAATGTTATTTTCTAACTACAGAAACCATAAAGCATGATGATTAACTTCTCTAAAGCATGACGATTCCATTAAGCAGTAAAAACATTTCAGCCCTTGTAAACACAATGACAACTTGTACAGAATATCTCAGTGCACCTGGTGCCATATGATGTTCATTTGTGCTGGCATATGGTCTGCTTTGGCTGGAATTAGCATCATATTTGCATCTATTTTACATAACACTTCTCTGATTACAGCAGGTTAGCTCTGCTACCTGAGAGGATTATGCCTCAGGAATCACTATCAACAAGTTTATGTTTAGAGAGAATATGCATAATTTAGTGAAATTTACATTCATAGACACATATGTAGTGCAGAATAGTATTTGCTGATTAGGAACATCCTGACATTACACTGTTAGTTTTGCACATACATGTCATATAAAAACAATATACTGTATAGTAGAGCTAATATATATATATATATATATATATATATATATATATGCACACAGCTTCTCATCTTTGATCCTATTTCATTCATTTCATATTTCACTTGCTCATGATTGGACCAAAATAGTCACATGACAAACACAGTTGGAAAACAATAGAATTGGTGTAATGTGTAATATTAAAAAAAATATACAGCTTGCCCTGTTAAGTTTAAATTGAATAATATTTTTGGGATTTACATGTGTTCTAGTGTTAATTGTGAAATGAAAAATGAAAATTACATGACCAGAGCTCAACAGAAGGGGGTGGGGGTGGGGGTGTCATGGTTCTGTCTTCACAACATAGAGATTGTGGAAGGTCCTGGTTTCAGAATGGATATAACCCTCATGATGACAGAGGGTAGCAGAAATAAAAAAAAATAACCTGGAGAATCCACAGGCGGCAGGAACAAGGAGTAATAACTGAAGGGTTAAAAAGCTAACTCAGTGGTCTGAGCAGTGAGCACATACAGCTACGGTAAGCCCTAAGGGAAACTTTCCACCACACAAGCTGAACTTCATGGAGTGGATGTTAACACTGTTTAGGGCTTTCATTTATATGGCTGGCAGTTAGTTTGGTAACATATAAAAGCTGAATAGGCGGGAGAAAGCGAGAGCTTTTGTCATAGTTGACAAAAGTTGGAACTTGCAAAAATGCTACTAGAAATTATTAGTGTGTTTATTTTTGCTCAGCACTATTTTCAAACCAATTTACCAGTATTTACTTGTATCTGACATCACAACAACCCATTTGATATGCGTTTCATGGGCTCTCATTTTCATTTCTCATGCCTATATTTTGGTATTAGCAATTTTCCTTTATTAGATTAGTGAAGACATTTATAACACAAAAGTCAAATTTGACACTGAGGTGATTAAAAGAAGAAAATGAGGTTGAACAAGAACTATAATGATAAAATCATCCCACCTCACCTAGTGAAATAAAGCCTGTCTGAATGGGACCTTACATTGTAAAATTTGACAAGTTTGTACTGAGAATTAATAAATTTGGTATACATTTGAATTTCAAGTTTAAACATTAAAATGTAACATTTTACAGAGCAATGTTTCAGATTACACTTCACATTGTCACTGCTATAGAGCTAACAGGGTTCATTCTGCCTCTGCAAAAGCCATTTTACATCTGCACTGTGCTGATGTGTCCTTAAACAAAATGTCCATACATTGCATTTGCCCCTGCAATGCATGTTCCAGTGGGACAGAATTAGCATGTGAGATTTTATTGCATCAACTGTAAGGAAGTAGAAGTCCCAGAGCAGCCTGGGGTGCCTGCAGCACAACACACAGGCTATTTGAATACAGCAATGCTCTGTGCAGGGTAAACAGGTTCATTTATGGAGAAGCACAAGTTGAGTGCTTCTTCCTTTTTTCAGGAGTAACTCTCAGACATTTGACTGAATTTGCATCAAGGTTTTAAAGTTGCAGACAGGATTATGTGTCCACAGTAGCTTCTTTAGTCACTGTCATGAATAAAGGTTAAAGACTACACCTGTGCTACATTTAGCATTTCAATCACTGTTTTCATTAAGGAAAGAAAAGATTTCTGTGGTAATGTAACTTTGCACCTGCAGCAGGTTCTTCTCATTCAATTTGCAAATGTGTCTGGCAAAATATTTTTGAGGATGAATGGAGCAGGGAGAAATGCAGACAGTCACACTTAAATAACATCTAGTGATGTTCTATATTGTCTTATTGTCAATGAGTCCCATCCTAATACATCCCAGACAAAGCAAAACAACAATGTAAGTTGATCCTCCTACATTAAGCCTGATCCTAAGTATTGTGTTTGTATCTAAAACCTCATTGTCCTATTCCTCTTTGCCATGCAGTTGAATACACATCAGTGAACCACACTACTGCACTGGATGACATGTTCCTTCATCACCATGAACACACACACACACTATAGTTTATTTTGACTCAGTCCCACAT
The DNA here is from genome assembly GCF_002260705.1 of Seriola dumerili. Classification (NCBI taxonomy): domain Eukaryota; kingdom Metazoa; phylum Chordata; class Actinopteri; order Carangiformes; family Carangidae; genus Seriola; species Seriola dumerili. Next base: position 460,480 of record NW_019174574.1, on the reverse strand, counting down.
GCACTGTCCTGCCAAATACTACGGCACCAAGCAAGACTGAGCTCACCAGTATCACCTGCCCAGCAGCCTGGTGTGCCAAGTGCAAGAGTAGAGGAAGTCAAGACACCAGTAGCTGTGATGCTGCGTCCCCAGTGGCAGCTCTTCCCCTGCCCTCAGCTGGTGATGCTAGCTCCTGTGGCCTCAATAAGTGCACCACAGGCCCTGGGTATCAGCCTCTCCTCTGCCCCTCCTTTTCCTGCTCCAGTCCAAAAACTGATATGCAACATGTGCAAGAAATGCGAGCAGCTAAGGACAGCAGAGACTGGACACAGCTAATATAAGGACATCAACTTTTCACTCATATACATGTATATAGAAATAAAAGTATATGGTTTTAAATCTATTTAATCTATTATATACATGAACATTTAAAAAGTTGGTGATGGGCAATTAGGCCATATATATGTTTCCTCTCTTTTTCTCTCAGGCAGGAGGAGTTGTGGCTGGAAAATGTTCATTGAGATAGCTGTTTCTTGTAAGATAGAGCTTTCAGTCATGAACAATAAAGCTGCTCCTTCACTGTGAAGCTCAGTTAATTTTGAACTGTTCTATATTAAAATATTTTTGTTGTGTACTTGCAGCAGGGTGACAAATAATAACTCATATGAGATAATATCTTACTATCATCAGTTGCAAGTTGCACATTTCTTCCTGCTCAAAACTCTCAGACTCCCCCTCTATGGCAGCAGACAATGTGTCTCCTTCATCATTATACTTATCATCATCATCATCATCATCATCATCATCATCATCATCATATTCCTGTGATGAAGAAGAGCTTTCTGTTTCAGTAACATCTCTGGAGAATTGAGCACTTACAGCTGTAAGGATATGCGATGTGGCAGGAGGCAGATGACACCATAAGAGACTGTTGGTAGAAATGAAAAACCCCCAAAGGAATATATATAGTATAAACACACACACACACACACACACACACACACACACACACACACACACACACACACGCTAACATCATATCAGGGATCCCTCCAGGGATATCTTCAGCCATAGAACTCAAATATTAATGTACAAAGCAGGATATTTGGTGAGTGGACATCTATGTGTGTTGAACAACATTCTGTTGGGGTTAAAGGTACCTCCAGTTGAAACAACCTCTGAATGATATTTAATTTGTTTAATATGTCAAATATGATTATGTGCTCAAATTTGCCATAAGCACATAGAACTTCTAACTCCAGAGAGGTGAAGTAGGATGACCTTTTTTCTTTTTCTTTTTTCGACACTGTATGGAGGACAAAGACAGTTGATGGTAACATTTGTTTCGATTGTTTCTCCGAGAACTTATAAACCAGACGTTCAACAGGTTTTTACCAGCAGCTGAATTATCCACAGAAGTGTCTTCCTCTCTACAACAAACAGACCTGGGGATTAAAACCAGCAAAAACACCCATAAAGCAGTTTAACTTTGTCTTTAGACTTTTAGACTAAAATATTTAGACATTTTAATGTGGACAAATTACAGTAAAAACCTGAATAAATGAGTGAAGAAATATATTAAATGCAGATGCTTCCACACAGGTGCACTGCATGGTGCAATGGAGTAATTAAAATCCCATCATTCTCTGGGGCAGTATGGAAATGCTGATCAGGCCCAAATGATTGTGTGAAGAGGAAAAGAACATTGACTTTGAAAGAGGTTCATTGTTGGGACACGGAACAGGAGCTTCTGTCACAAAGATACTCAGCTGGTGCCTCTATAGGAACAGAGATTAAAGTGACATCTGCATTTAGATCTATGTGGCAGACCTAGTAAACAGGTTTGGAAATTGTTGTGGACAGCTCACATTTGAAGAATTACCTGGAAAGGGACGTTATAGTAGAGCTGCAGTGACACTCATTAAAGAGATGAATCAAGCAAAAATCAGAGGCTCTGGTCTACAGAAATTTGGAGAAAGTGATGTGGTCAAATGAGTTGTCCTTCACCATGTTCTTCACAGGTGGGAGGGGTCATGTGTGGTGAACACCAAGAGAATGGTCCAAGTTTGAATGCTGGACCCCTACACTGAAGGGATCTGGTGGCTCTGCAGAAATAAACTAGCAATAGCAAAACTTACAAATAGCTAGATTGCAAAAACAAATGTACACCGAGATTTACATCGTGGCTTCAGGTCTAGTGATTTATCCACTCATGTACATTTAAAGGAAATTTTTGTACACATCTTAAATCACACTCTTAACATCTTACATTAAGCCTGCATCTACTGTATAGAGATGATGAAGAGGTTTCATTCTTCTGTAACTAAATTAAGTGTTTAAAGTTATATCAAAAGTCAGTGAAAACGTCTTTGTCCTGTAACAATAATGACAAAGTTGTAACTAGAAAACAGGCTTTACATATAGTCTGTCTACTGACAACAACCACAGCTGAGCACAAAAACATAGAGTCTTTGACCTTCTCCCCCTAAAGCACATTGTTGGGACTCTAGTACATTCAAGATTCTGGAGTACAACGTTACTTTGTTATACAGACAAAGGAACTCACTTCCCCACAGGTCCTCACTGTTCACATCTGGGGACGACCCTTCCCCAGGGACCTCACTAACCAAACAAGGAGCATTTATATACTAGATAGACATTATATTTTAGTCTGTCCTATTGTAATTAAATGTCTTTAAGTATAACTACTGGTGTTTAATGTTGCACAAGTGTGAATATTGCCAACCTCTACTCCAATCCTTCAACTTCAACTGTTGCTATGGTAATTTCGTTATAGTTATGAAGTTAATTATTAATCAGAGTTCCAGATTAATAGTAATGATTTGAGACTGAGCCAATATTAGCTATTTTGCTTATTAGTTTAGGCTGGTGCCCCTGAGGACTTTAATTCATTTTAAAGTTATTATTCAATATTAATATTTTACTTAATTTATGATAGCCAATAAATTTATAGACAACCAAAGGTCCAACATTAATGGTGTCCCGCTTGTGAGGCAGAGCTCAGATCCTAGAGCTCAAAATAGCACACACAGCTCACAATTTTCCTTAACTTTAAAACCAGACCATTATTTAAAAAGGAATGGAAAAGAAATGAAGCAAACATTCACCCTCTCGGGGTTATCAGCTCTCCTTCGTGTTGCAAATGTCACAGTATAACTAGGTCACACACACAATGTGTGTGCTGAAAAGAACATCTTTAATGCAGAAAAGACACACACAAAAACACACACACCGTACACACACACACTGGAGGACAGCCAGAAACAGCCATTTTAAGCTTGATTGCAGTAAATATGTTTCTATAACCACTGAGGCAGAGTAGTCATCACAGAGCAGTAACAGCCTCTGAAACACTGAAATGTTGTCTTACAATGTTGTGATATGTCTCCTCACTGCAAAAATGGACGTTAAACATTTTTTAAATAAAACTTCCATATTTAATATCTGGGTGTAGGGAGGTGTTGGGGTGTGAATACACACCTGAGATTAATAACAGACAGGTAATATTTTTTTCTTTGGAGAGAATGATTTTTTTCATTTTGAATTCCACTGAATACGGATTCAAGTCAGTTATTAACATTCAAGACTCCTCATTCAAGTTTACTCTTTATTTGTTCAAGTAAGATACACACACAGGAGATTTGACCTCTGCATTTACCTTTCCGTGAGTAGTGAACACACACACACACCCAGGAGCAGTTGCAGGGGTCAGGTGCTTTACGCCACTTAAGCCATGGATGTTGAGGGAGCGGAAGGAGTTGTTTGTTCACTCCCTCCACCCCAGACTGGTTTTGAAGTAATATATAATTCATCATGAGTTTTACATCAGTCTGCTTTAACTTATCAAAAGGTGAAAGATGGATGATTAGCAAAGATGACAAGTACTTACCTTTGATAAAGCCACTCAGTTTCTGGTAAATGTCCACTGTTGCTAACAAAGAGAGGAAAACAAGCATGAGCTCTCAGTCATTGCCCAGGATCTCCAGAACAGGAGACTTGCTGTCACATTAAAGAGCAGGCTGCCTGACTGCTGTTCAAAACTCACTTACCTGACCAAAGAAAATGACAACTCCCCTCTGAATTCAGTTGTTATAGTTGCTGGATGTTATTTAAGCTGTAGGTATATTTTTGGTAAATGATTAATATGCTGGTTTTGAACTGCTCATCATTTTCTCCTTGGTGCCAAGCTTATAATAAACATTTCTGCCGGTGACATATGAACTCTGTTGATCATGACTTCTCCAACTCACTCAGTTTCCACCACAGTACTAAAATAAGAAAATAATGCAGAGTGAGTAAAGCTGCCAGTGGGTGCCAGTATGTAAAGTGAGACATCCTCTGTTACTGCGGAGGATGGATGAGTGCTCTGCAGGGAGAATACCAACCACCCAGACTCCTCTTCTTCACAGAGGCTTTGGTACAGGTTGACATTGCAGACTGTCGTTAGGCTTAGGCATATGAAGCTTAGCAAAAATTCAGTCAGGAAGACTATCTCCTTGCGCATGCCCTCTAAGTCACAAGCAACGTTTCGGAACTATAAGCTCCACCATCTCATTCACATCTCCACCCAATCACAACCTTACGCGGTGGCCTTCAGCCAATTACCTGTAAGCTGTTGAACTTTAAAAGTTGTCTCTCTCTCTGCTGTCATTTAGCTGTCATTTCAGCACCGCAAACAACCTTTGTATTGCGATTGCTCATCTGATACTGTTCAGCTGCATCCTTGCTTGCCAAATCATATTGGATTCTGAATCAGATCCCCAGATTTCAATCCCAGTGGCGAGCTCCTGCTGGAAGCAGCGCAGGCTCCACGGAAAAGCGCCTGCATTGCATCCACCAAATTGTCTTTAGTCTTAAGAGAAGCCGAGCTACTTGAATCCCAGCTACAGGCCCAAGGAGTTTCTCCTGCCCCAAGACCAGTATGTATGAGGGGCCGTCAGGGACATTATCTAGAATTACCATGCATATACAGTACACATATGAAACCATACTCATTCACATACTATACTGAAAACCTCACACACATAAAAGTGAAAATGTTTTACACAAACTACTGAAACGCTCTCACACACACAACTGAAAAGTATGAGCTCACATACACAACTAAAACACTCACACACACAACTGAAACACACACACAGACAACTGAAACGCACTCACTCACACAACTGAAACGCTCTCACACACACAACTGAAACGTGCTCACATACACAACTGAAACGCACTAACACACAACTGAAATGCTCTCACGCACACAAGTGAAGCACTCTCACGCACACAACTGAAACACACTCACATATACAACTGAAACGCGCTCATATACACAACTGAAACACTCTCACACACAATTGAATCTCTCTCACAAACACAACTGAAACTGACAGACCCAAACCCCGGGACTTCGACAATAAACACATGGTTATTTACAGGTAAGTGAGTTAACACTTTTGCATTTAGCTTTCTTGCCTAAAAGCATAGCTAACTATTTGCTAACAACAGCAGATAGCCGGTGCTAGTTAATTGAGCTGGTTGACAGGCAAACTTAAAGCTAACTGTTGTAGCTGACACACAGCCATATGCTAATGTTACTTGTTTATTATTAGTCAGCTCTTCTGCGTCTCAGAGGGTATTCAACAACGTAAGCCTGCGTGAAATGTGTACATTTACTGTAGGAGTTTGTTAGCCTTGTCATTAACATCACAGCTGTAATGGCTACACTGACTTTGACAGTTTTTATTTATTAAGCTCTAGTGTGGTCTTTATGTTAACAAATGTGTATGTTACCAGCATTGTGCGTGAGGATGCAGTCTGCAGGGGAGTGAGGGGTGATTTGAGCCTGTGGGGAAGTTTAGCCACCCCTTGTTTCTAGGCAACCATAGACAAAATTGACAACACAGATTTGTCTTACAAATATGATGTAGTGATGTATATGAGTAGATTTTAATGTATGTGCAACTATGACAAACAAGAGAGATAATGCCTTTTATTTAGCCCCTTTCTCTTCTGTCTCAAGCCCAGTGGATATGAGAAGGTGACACCTGTGACTTCCATTTAGTTACAATCAGTCTCCTGGCCAGAAAAGTGGTAAAAGCCAGGAGGTCTTTTTTAACTGCAGAGAGAGTAGGTAACATAGGAAAGACTCCAAACAATGCACCGAAAGTATCAGGTTGAACTTTTTCCCCACTTATTACAGAAATTATATTAAAAACTTCTGTCCAATATTTATGCAAAGATGGGCAAAGCCAGAGCATGTGTATAAGATCAGCAGGTGAATGCTGGCATCTGTTGCATGCAGGGGACACCCCATCATAGAACTTTGACAAATGGGCATTAGTATAATAGGTGTGATGAACCAATTTACACCGAATAAGGCTATGCCTTGCACAAATAGAGAATTTATGAACCCGCTTTAAAATCTCCGCCCAAATATCCTCTGATATTGCCTCTCCCAGATCTTAGTAGAATTTAAGGAGTCCGGACGTAAAAGATAAATTTGGTTATAAATATATGAGATGGGGCCTTTTAAGCTTGGGATTGGTGTCAGGAAACTATCCAGAACAGAATCGTTGGGTAGGTGGGGAAACATGGGAAATGTGTTATGGGCAAAGCTTCAGACCTGCAGATATCTGAAAAAATGTTGCTTAGGAAGTGAAAATTTGTCTGACAATTGCTGAAAAAAAGCAATAACATTATCAACATACAAGTCTTTAAAGGTGTTGATGCCAAGCCTTTCCCACCTTAAAAAGACACTATCCGTCAGGGAAGGGGGAAAACATGATTAGCGGCTAGTGGAGCGTAGGTAGAAAAAGTCTGTAGGCCAAACTGAACCCAGATTCTAAGAGATGTTTTAACAATTATATTCTTAGTATATGGAGAAGTGGAGGAATGAATAGGGGAGTGTAGCAAAGCCTTTAACGACACAGGTTTAGCAGAATTGGATTCTATGGTAAGCTATGCTAAAGGCCGGGGGTTGAAAGGCCTCCAGTTGAAGCCAGTGTTTAAAAATTCTAATACTGGAAGCCCAATAATAAAATCTAAAGTTAGGCAGCGCCATGCCACCGAGCAATTTAGGCCTTTGTAGATACTGCTTACGCATTCTAGGAACCTTCTTGTTCCATACAAACTCCAGGATAATACTAGATAGGAAAATCATGGGAGAATATTCATTTTGACTGTAGTGACTCATGCAACTAGAGAAAGATTAAGAATGGACCAGCGATCAAAATCCCCTTTAATTCGAGTCAGCAGGGGGACAAAATTTGCTTCATAAAGATCCTCCATTTTTCCCATGACTTTAACTCCCAAATATGTGAAACTGTGTTGGGCAATTTTAAAGGGTAGATTATGCACGGCTGTATTACAGTTTTTGCCCGTTGCTTGAACACTATAGACCCATGTGTGGCAAAGTGGCGGTCATAGAGTAATTTTTGTTGCCGAACAACACCACCTGGGGAATTTCACCCCAGGAAGTAATCACAAATCTTTATAACAGGAGGCTAAAGGCTACACAGGTTCAAAATCACCACGGGGCAAGAGACAGTGTTCACAATACAAACTTTCTTTATTAAACAATAATTGCTAAAAAAAAGTGCCATATATGCTGTCTGTAGCAGCCAATGTTAGATACGGGAGCCAAAGGGGAGGGGGAACGGACAGCGCTGGGTTACCTCGGCGGCCCGAAACCAATGAGGGAGGAGGAAACTAAAATAACACCCGTGACACTGCACACACACAAAGTGAAAACGTGAAGAACCGCCACCAGGGACTGGGTCGCCGCTCGGAGCCCACAGCACCTGTCCACAGAGAGAAAAGGATCAGTAAAATGGCCACACCTTACAACTACAACACACTCATACCAAACAACAATAAGCAATAAAGTAAATAACAAGATAATTTTCAGATACAATATAACAGAGACAATTAAGAATCTACAAAAGAAATCAAACTCAATGAAGCCATGCTCAAAGGAATAATCACCTTAATCAATAAACAAATAACAAAAAGAACTAGAAAATTCCAGGGAAATTTTGAGTGCCACGGGGGCTACTGCTGGGATGAGTACATGATTTATTTCCAGTGTTCAAAAGTCACCCTGATCATATTCTGGTTTTGAGAAATCTGTGTGTGTTTTTTTTTTTAATAAAACAAGAGGCAACATGTCTTCAAACTGGCATTTAAAGGGTTAAAATCCTGAAAACTAATAAACATTTGGTAGGTTTGAGCAGAACTGAAGTGGTTTTAGAGATGTATGCAAAAAAAAGCAGAAAAAAATATTGATATATGATGATTTTATAGCATTTTCTTTGTGTGTCCTTTTTTGGATGCTAGGAACCTCAGAGGGTACAAAATGTGTTACCAGTGTATAATAGACCTGTAACAGTAACTGACATTAGATTTTAAAAATATGTCAAAAAAACTTTCTTGCAGAAATCCATACCTTCAACTGTAACACAGCCAAAATGATCAGCAAATCAAAAAAGAAAAGTGAAGAAAATGTCCAAAAAAGGACAGAGGGACCCCTGAGGCAGGAGTGAAATCACTTTGCTTCAAAGTTAGAGTGTGACAGCCTCAGTTGGCTAGAGTGCGTGAAAGAGTAAAAAATAACCTTATTTTTATTTTTAACGTCGAGCTCACGGCCAAACGTAAAAAGGAGACAAATAATTCTTTCTGAAAATGTAGACATAGTTGTTGGGATTCATTAAAAATGTAATTTGACAGGCAGGGTCCTGCACAAAATTTAAACGGTAGGTCGCGAAGTCGGC
>NW_019174574.1:408573-451566 GCF_002260705.1 Seriola dumerili | reverse complement strand
CTTTGAGTGCTCATAGTTTGAAAAGTTTACATGTTATGTAAAAACAGTTGTTGTGTTTTGGAGAGAGCAGAAGTTTTCCTCCGTTTTATAGTTTGAATCACATTTCTACGTGCAGGTATGAGAGAGCTGGGTGACTCAGAAAAAAGGTGAAATTTTGTAGAAAAAAGGTGAAATTTTGTGGGTTTTTAAAGAAAATTCCAATGCATTCCTAATGCATTATTTTTTCCCAGTATTTTGGGAATAACTTTGGGAAAAATTGGAATTTAAACACCAAAAGTCATAGCACCTCTTTCGGGATCAAGACGCACGTTTTGATGTATATATTACCGGGGTTTTCTCAAAGCTGCGAGACGAGTTACGTGCCAAAATTTGGCGGAAGAATAATAATAAGCCCGAAGGAATATTAATAGATGCCTCGGAGCTGAGCACGTGTGGCACTAATAAGCCCGAAGGAATATTAATAGATGCTGAGAGGAGTGCCTCCGCCCCGAGGCACTCCTCTCAGCTATTCTAGCTGTAGAGGAGTGCCTCGGAGCTGAGCACCCGTGGCACTAATAAGTCTGAGGAATATTTTTCATTTAATTTAATTTCATTCATCCGAGGCACTCCTCTCAGCTATTCTAGCTGTAGAGGAGTACCTCAGAGCTGAGCACCCGTGGCACTAACTACTTGTAATAATAATGGCAGATAGGAGTAATAGGAGTGTTGATTTCATATTACATCCTTCAAACCTGGAATTAATCATGATACAAGTGGTTAACTGATCAAACAACAATATAAACATTTCCTAAAGCTAATAGTCTATAAATGTGGATTACACAGCAGTTCTATGACTATAATAATAATATGGACATTCTGGATGTCATGTAGTGTGTGTTACCTTGTGTGAAGGATGCTGACAGTATGGTCACATGAAGGACATTGTCTTAAAATCTACATGTTACATTTCAAACATTCTATGGGATAGAAGTTTGGGATAAAACTATTGCTTAGGAACATCTCATGAGTTACAGAACAGTTAGATATTTAATTTTACATTCTTCCTTAGATCTGTGTCTGTGAAGAGAGTTCTGCTGGTCACTACCCAGGATTGGAATGTGGGTTGTAAGTTTATGACTCTTATCTAGAGAGGGACAGAGGAAGGGAGGTTGGTATGTGTGTGCATGCATGGCACAGAGAGGCCAGGACTCACACCTTAGTGATAATCAGTCCTTTTGTTGTTACTTGTCCTATACAAGAAACAATCAAATATCATTAGACAAAGTCTTATTGTTACAAACTGGAGATTTTGCCTATATTCTCGAGTTGTCTGGTGTCCATTGGTTGATCCTCTGGAGCTGACCCTTTGACCTTTGGTCTGGTTCTGTGTCTCTCTGGCATGCTAAAAGCATGGACTGTTTGTGAGAGAAGGGTCCTTTGTCTCTGTTCCCTATCAATTTGATAGATTGATGGTGGGAAGAGTCACAAAGTGTCAATTGTGGGTCCGTAACTCTGCATGTCCTTACACTGAACCTCCTTAATGGCTTGTGACTGATGCCAGGCCAGGTATGTACATTACAATGCGCTGTCATGATGTGTTGGCCTACATGAAATTATGTTGGTTTGTGTGGTAGGAGGGGGTGACTGTCATGTGTTTTGCACGCCAGCCTGAAGTGCAGTATACAGCATGTGATGATTTCTGTGAGGAGGATTTGCATTTTGCTTAAGAAATTAGCTGTTGTTTTTTTTTCTTTTGGTGATAACTCCCACTTTCTCCATGATGTTTGATTGTTCCATTGCTAAAGCTGGACTAGCGTCTTACTTTTTGTTTGAGTGTTGGAACTCACTGAATAGATAACTGTGGACTATAGATACTGGACTGAATACTGGGCTACTGAGTACTAGTAAACAACAAACCACTTCAGGGAGAGCAGAGCTGCTGTGTCAGTGCGCGCCGACAACCCATCACAGCTATGTTTGTGGTTTTAAGAACCAAAAATCATCTCAAACTGCTCCTGAATCTTGGTAACATTCACCGGTAAATGCAAATGGTGACAGCTAGTCAGCAATGAGCCAAACTGATGGCCAAATTTGGACTAAAATTCCCTGGTGTTTCAAGGAAAAATAAACTTTAGCCGTTGGTCTCTAATATTACCATCTAATATTACCATCCTTGGGAAAGCTATGCAATCACATATTGTCTTCATGACATCCAACGATTTTGTAGTGATTCCTCTACACTGTTCTTTCTTGGTATCTGACTGCTCTGACTGCTTGGTGTTGTGTTGTTAAAAAGCAACACGGCCAACCTGTGCTGAGAGAATTGACTGTATAATTGTGACATCACAAACTCACGGATGACCTGACAGCTGAATATGAGCTGTATGCAGCCAACAACTGCATACAGCAACAAGGTAACAAAATTGATTTTTGCTATTTTCTCATTTCATTTGAATGAATCTCTGCTTTGTTCTTCTGTTAATCATCTCACCACCCCTCAGATTCCATTACCTTGAGGGCTCTTGAGGAGATCCTGACTGTCAGACTGGGAACAACTGCTCTGTGTAACATAAACTTTGTTTTAATAAAGTCAAAGCTGTGAGAAATCTTTTTCTGAGGAAACAGTTGGACTTATGCTCACTGCAGAAATCATACCTCTGTCGCAGTACAGGACGTAATATCATCTTTCCATAAAAAATATGCATAATTTTAAACTTATTTTTCTCCAGTCTTTATTGAAAAACAATAAATATACAAACAGTGAATACAGCATAATTGTATACAAAGAATCAAGAATAAAAATTTCAATAAAAATATACAATTACATTAATGACAGTAATAAAGAAAAAAACTGTTGGGATAAATAAACTTCATTACTATAAAATTATGACAAAAACATGTTATTCCTCTTTGAAGACTTCACTATAAAGTTTGACAATTTTATTACTTTTATTAGTGTTTATAAGTTTAAAGTCACCTAAAACCAGTGAAATTGGGGGATGACTTTTATTCTGTATAATGTATGTGAAATTTACTGAATTTAATGTGACATTTATCATGAATTCAAAATGTGTAATAAAATGTCTACAGTCAATTTTAATATTATGATTACATTAAAATCAAATGTCATAGTAATCTTTCATTGGAGTCCAAAAAGTAACTGAACGTATACAATAGTACATAAAAGCGTGAAAGATTCTGGTTGTTCTTTGGAAAAATTACATGTTTTCAGTATCTAAAAATCTGGATAAATATAGATTTGTTGGATATCCAGTATATTATGTAAAATGATGACGTGTATTCTTTAATCTTATTGGTAATAGAGCATTTATGTGGTAGCTAATAGCCATCTGTCAATCCGGACCTATGTATCTTTGTTGTTGCATTTTGCATTGATAATGCCAATATTTAACATTAGGATTTAACATGAAGAATTCACGTTCATAACTAAACAAAGAGATGACTGACATTACTCCATATGATGGCTGTGTGTTGGGAAAACTATGTTTAACATAATTAACAAGTTAAGAGGTGTGATGATGAAATTTTAATGATTTCATGGGGAATTTGGTGATGTTAAAAATAACATCAGTTTACACTCGGCAATGTGTGACAAATGACTGCCCATACTTTACTGTAACGGTTCCGGAAACAGCCGAACATGGCCGACAACTCCCGAGGGTGTATAAGGACGAAGTGTTAGGGATGCTGCTCTGACAGAGAGCACCCACCGCGGAAGGTAAGGAAGCAGAGGGATTCTGCTGATACCGTGAACACCGACCTACATCAAGGGAGAGGAACAGTGAGAGCAGCGGAGCAGATGATTCACCTGACGTTCCTTAAAGTGCTTTCACGGAGTTTTTTTCCTGTTCACCTGGGGGGATTAGAGCAAGTGTTGGAGGAACTGGGAGACTCTTTCCTGAACTGTGCGTGTGTTTGAACCGCGCTACTCTTCTTGTCTGAAACGTCCAGGGAACCAAAGACAATGGTGAGTGCACATGTCCTTTATGCCTAAATGCAGCGCTGTGTGGTGACGTGCAGTTAGAGGAATGTCCCTCAGACTGGACCCCACTGCAAGACGGAACCATACCTGCGCACCAGTCCGGAGACACTTAATGCACCTGACATATACAGAGCATGATACACAGCGCTATTCACATTAATAACATGCATAAATATATTGTTTGTGTGTCATAGGGAGTAATGCAGCTTGTCCCAATTTGTCTGTGGATAAACAGTTCATCTGATGATTCCACAGTTTGTTAGAAAATAAAAATATAAACTTTTATAGTTGAATTTTGTCAACAGAACCTTTCCTCTGATGATGCTGAGGCAGTTCTAAAGTGCAGCCTGTGTTTTTTTGTCTGCTCTTTCATAAATTACAGGTGGATTTAAGGAGTTTGTCAGAATGAGTCAGAAACCGGCTCGGGTCAGTCTTTTCATTCTGTGCCTTTGAAATGACCGAAGAGTCACTCATTTAGCAGAGTGTAACCTTTACTGTGCATCGACAGTGTTTGCATATTAAAGCGCTGGCCCGCGTCCGTTTATATGAGACGGTATATATGGATATATGGATCGAAGCTGTTCCTCATTTACTCGTTTAATTGTTTGCTCCTGATGAGACTCTCGATGTGACCGCAGTGCTGCTCTGACAGATGGCACTCATTTCTATAACTCAAGAAAAATCACTTTCCTGCTTTGATTCTTTTATTCAAGCTGAAATGCTCTGTGAGCTTGTGTGAACGTAGTGCCACTTGCTCTTATGCAAGACATTCATGCTTTCAAAATAGAAGTTATTTGTAATTTAGTCAATGGCATATTTTATTGTGTATAATAATCACTATAACTACAGTATATAGCTAATTACATGACTTTTGTATAGGGAAACCTTTCGGGCTGCTCTCTTGAAAAACCAACTGTGTTTCAGTAGGAAGTTAAGCTGTGGACTCTAGATTCAGTCTCAGCTCCTGATGTCTGTGTTTGCATGCTGATTATTAGTCTGTTATATTGGTTGATGTAGTTCTCTGTACTTCATTCTTTCAGCATTTTTCTAAAGCCAGAACAGAGAGCTGCCCTATTCATGCTCTGAATTCAAACATCCAAATGCACTAAAACAAACACGGCAGAGGAAGAGGAAGGAGAGGAAGAGGAGTGGATCACTTTGTGTGACATAGTGGTAATTGGCTGTCAGTTCACCTGGATTTGACAGAGCCCTAATTAGGCTGGATGGAGAACAGGGAAGGGGATGAGGCAGTGAAAGAGTGCAACAGATGGAGTGATGGTAGGGAGGCTGGAGGAAGCAGGATGTAGATAGAGGCAGGGGGAGTGTGTTCTGTACTGCATGTGGGACGTTAACTTTGTTAAGTGCATCAGCTGAATGCCAGTACTGTGAGTATATGATGGAAATCAGTGTGTGTGTGTGCGTGATAGTCAGACAGTCGTTGATGATAATGTATTCCATAGCCCCTCCATCTCCTCAGACTACAGGACCTAACTGATTTTGTTATCAGGTTGCATCACACACATAAACTTCACAGATCTTCTCTCTGATCTCAAACATGCTCACACTAAGATCTGAAAACAATGGTGCATCACTCATTACAAGATATCATTAAGATCGAGGAATAGTGCACCACTTCATGTGATCTCAGGGAGAAGAGACTGTGGTGCAAGAACATGTTGTAACATCGCTAAAACTTTTCATTGAGAAAGAAGAAAAGCAGAAGTCTGAAGAGTCTGTATGAGACAATGTTTCAACACAGGTCGATTGTTCTTCAGCCAGAACTGGAGCTGAGCTGAGTCAGATTTAACCTCTTAAGCCCTAGGGATGCTGGGGTGTATGCCTTGCCTAGACAGACATACCCAAAATAGATCAAGAATAGCTCCACAACAATCAGGTCCATTTGCAAGAGCTTGGTCACTATGGATAGGTAAGACCTCAGAGAATTTATTCCATGTCATCAGTAACAGTGTGACTGTTACTATAGCTGAGTAAATTCTGACAAACCAAAGGAAAAATACTTTATTTTTTCCATGCCTAGAATTTATTTTAAATTAGACAGTGAATAACACCATGATAACTATGGTCCCATGCACTGGGATGCTACTGATTTCATTCAGCAACTGTAACAACGTAGGTAGAAATACCACAAAGCACACAAATTCTACAAAGGTTTTAGTAGGGATGGGGACAGGCGGACTCTCCATTTGGACTCTTGGATAGCCAAGGTAACCAAATTATGCCAAAGGGTTTTTTTTCACTTCATTTACCCTGTGCATCATCAGATTCTACCATTGTGCATAATCATTGCTTGTAAGAAACAACTAAATTGTATAATTTTATCTCTATTTTGCCTCTGAATGTCTGAATGCCTCTTCCAGGACATCTAAATTTCTTTATTATGTTGATTCTACATCATAGACATTGTAAAAGTGAAAAATAAACATAAAACTTACTATATACAAAGTTCAAAATACAATAGAAGTTGAATCAGCCGTGCGTCACGTGTAAAATTCCAATCTGCGGTGAAAGCCTCTTGTACTTACGTACGGGTGTAGTAGGCCTATACCGAGAAAGCAAGTCTCACAGGAGTGAGACATACCGTTCAAAACCTTGTGAGATGTAGAAAACGATAGCACTGTGGTTTTAAATGGCAGTACCAGCAAACACGTGCTAGATGGCAACAAAAGACTGTGTATCAAATTCAGGCTTTGGGCTTGGTCTCTGCTATCCAGGCCCCCATCACTTGACTGGAGAATCATATGGATAGACTCAAAATGACCACAAAAGGGTAAGTACAAAATTGTCTTTGCTTTTGATTAGAACCATTTTGGGATTTGATGGAATATTTAGTCATAAACCAGAAATTTGACATGTGGACTTTAAAATGTGAAGTTTGGCCCCGTGTTTGCTTTGAGGCTGACAAGAGCTGGTTAGCCACAGTCTATGCTATGCTTGCTATCAGTAGAAAGAGTAGCTTCTGTAGTTTCATTCGACACCCAGCATGGTGGGATGGAGTGAGCGGATTACATGTACCATCGAGTTTTTGACTGTCCATTTACATTGATAGGGGTCTTATTTTGAAACAGAAATATTGAAATTATTGCCAAACAAATATTCTTTGGACTAAATACACTTGGACTTTTGTTTTGGTAGAGTTAAGGCATCGTCTTTTAGAAGCATTAAAAAAAGAGACCACCACAGCGTTCTATCAACTTTTTACAGGCAATTATGTAGTGGAACGTTCTGTCAGGCTTAATGGGTTAATATCTATAATATATATATAATCGTAATTGTAATCATCCCAGATTTTAACTCAGGATGATTTCATAATGAATCTGTGAGCAGACTGGATCTGTGAACCCCTCACATTACCAGATAATCTGAGCTGAACATTGACACTGACCAAGGTCCAGGACCAAAATCCTTTAGTCTGAGCCCAGCTTTACTCTCACCTTGACCATCACAACTAAACCTAAACATTTCCCTAACCGCGACCTAGGGGTGGAAAATATATGGAACATACTCGAGACGTAGTAAATCAACATCCATCACATCAATCCATCCATTATCTATACCGTTTATCCTTATAGGGTTGCAGGGGGCCTGGAGCCAATCCCAGCTGTCATTGGGCAAAGGGCGGGATACACCCTGGACAGGTTGCCAGTCCATCACAGGGCGGACATATAGAGACAAATAACCAGTCATGCACACATTGGCAATTTAGAGTCACTAATTAACCTATTGTGCTTGTTTTTTGGACTGTGGGAGGAAAGCCAGAGTACCCGGAGAAAACCCACGCAGGCACAGGGAGAACACGCTCCACGCAGAAAGGGATTCGAACCCAGAACCTTCTTGCTGTGAGGCGACAGTGCTAACCACTGAACCGCTGTGCCGCCCAGTATTGAGAGCATACAGTATAAATTATCACATACTGTTATTGATTTATGACACTGGCATGAAGTTTTCTTTGATGTTTTGTTCCTCTCGCTCTCTCCCTCTCACAGACACACTCCCCTGCCCATCCAGAAAACTCTGCATGTGTGACGTAGGTGAGGAGGTCTGTGTGTTTGTGTCTTGAGTGAAGGGAACTGACGAGAGAGCAGAAGAAATGAAGTGCCACTGCAAGTTTATCTGTGGTTAGAAACAGTAACTGAAGATAGACGCAGACGAATTGGTTCAGAAAATTAATGGCATCGGTCACATTGTCTGCCTTGCATGTGCATGGCAGCTGTGCCACTTCCACTGCAGCCCCCCACTCACACCAAAAGAATAAAGTGATTTATTACAAATCTTTATTAGCAAAAATAAACATCAATTGTAGTTTTTTTTATTCCTATTCTCTTTGGTTAACCCTGTATATGGATGAATATGTTTTTCTTTCCTCCTTCTTATGTCATCAGGTGTATCAAATATACACAAAAAATAACTGCAGGGACTTTAAAATATTTTTGTCTCTTTTCAAGAGAGCTAAACATTTAAACTTCAAGTGAAGCTTAACAATTTTCCTTTAACAACCAAACAGAGTAGGAGTAAGGATTCAGAAATAAAAACAATTGCAAGAACATTAAACTATGTCTCTTTTCAAGAGAGCTAAACATTAAACTTAAACAGTTTTCCCTTAATAACCTGAGAGAGTAGGCCTATACACACACACCTCCTTACAAAAAGAATAAAGATTAATTTTCAGGGATTAATCAGCACGTAGGCCTATACATACAGCTCTGTCATAGATCTAAGACAATTAACTGAAACTGGGGCAGTCTGTTGCATATCCACATGTGCATCATGTCAACACAGGTTCTGACACAGCTATACACGTGTATGTGTAATCATTATAATAATAACAAACAGCAACGCCACTCACGCCATTTGTCTGTTTGACTTGAAATGTAAAACATACATGTCCAGCTCAATGTGCTCAAATATGCATAATTTGGAAAACAGTTAACAAGTGAATAGAACTTAGATTAGAAAAAACAAATTTGATATACAGCCTTGGGAGATGAAAATACAGTTTTCTATTATAAATGAGCAAGATTGGTCGTAAAATATGGCCGCCATCAACCAAAATCTTCGCAAAAGGTGGGGCTTGGACAATATTGGTCATAACTCAGGGAGTAGGCCTACCAAAGCATTTTGATACTGACCTCTAGGTCTGTGTCAGGGGTCTGCAACCTTTACTCTTAAAAGAGTCATTTTTGGCCCCTCTCGCATAAATAAAAACCATCTGAAGCTGCAAAACCTATACAACCCTTAAAATAAAGATAACACAGCGTTAAGGTTTTCTGTATAGTTATACTATATATAAACTAACTATTGCATTTATGAAATTATAGAACTACAAAAAAACTGTTGACATTTTATTGCTACAAAGGAAAACACCAAACTTATGCATAGGAGAAAAAAACACTGGCATATGTTTGCCTACTTTTAAATAAAACACAGAACTATGCTGGCCTATTTGAGTTCTTCTCTTATTTGTGAAGGATTAAAAAAATAAAAAGTAACCCACTTTGAAATAAATAAAACATATAGCTGCAGCCTAATAGTTTTAAGAAGAGTAAACATAAGAACAGGCCAGTTTTTTCCTCTGAGACTTTTCTTTTTTTGGATTTATCCATGGTTAGCTTACGGGGGGCCCAAACTCAAGATTACCCACCTATTGGTGGCAGGAAGAGGTAGTAGGCTGTAAACGTTACTATGGAGACGTTGTAAGATGTGACGTATATTTTAGTCGACAAAATATTTTCAGTATCACCTCGACCTCCAAAATATGAGCTGTTCTCTTTAAAATTTAAAATTTAAAAAAAAATAGCCGTTATTTATTTTCATATTATTTATTTTTTTGCTACAGGGAGCCACTGCAGAAGGGCTGAAGAGCCGCATGCGGCCGACCGCCAGTCTAGGTAAATGCCAGAAATACGTACCTCAAAATCTGGTGAACAGATTTTCTTCAGAATTGGTACACATGTTCTGGAGGTGAGGATTAATGAAAATCTGAAGTGCCATATTGATTGATTAAAAGTGTGTGTGGCCTATTCATCAATTAGTGCCATCTTAAGCCTTTGTTCAATTTGCAGAGAGCTGGAACGAGCAAGACAGATGAAAATTGGTATTGTAATTCCAAATGGTGTATATATGCTTCACAATAAATTTGCACAGTCACATTCGGCCATATGGTGGAACTATTAATTAAGAGTAAAAATTGTACAAAATTTGAAAGGCTGTCCCTGCCACAACGAGGCTCCAATTATCTTCAAATTTACCTCTCAGCTACAGGTCAATATTCTCTACAAAAAGCCTCTGTGATAATAGGGACTACCATTATTGATTTTGTGCTAATTAGCATAACCTTAAAAACAGTCAAATCAATAGAACTTTTCAAATTATGACTTTATCAATACCAAATTTGGTATACTGCCTCGGGGGACTGAGAGTCACATTTCTATTACAAATGAGCGAGATCGGTTGAAAAACATAGCCACCATCGACCGAAATATCTTTGCGAAGGTCGGAGCTTAGCTAATATTGGCCATAACTCATTAACCATTTGTCCGATCATCGTAAAACTGGTAAGTGTCTTCAGGTTGTTATAGGGAGTAGAACTACCAAAGCATTGATTAGCTAAAATTTGGCTGCTTCCCTCATGTAAGCGCAAAACGGTTAGAACCCGCGAATTGCTACTTATGGCTATAATTAATAACCTTAATTGTTGAGTTGAATTTTAAGACAATCACCAGACATTCCCATGTATAGCTCATGTGATGCAAATTGAAGAATATTTTTGTTCAGGGCAGAGGTTAACAGCTGAGGACACATTGTTTCTGAAGTTTTCAGTATTTTCAAACATTTATAACATTTATATATATACATATATATAGAAATGTTGCCAGTAAAGCATTTATTGCTGTAGTTTAGTACAGACAGACGAACGCACCAGTGATGCATCAGTTCGCCTGTAGAATGCTAAACCTTTATTGATCTTTTAAAGGAAAACATTTCTTGCCTGCAGTGTTAAGATGGATATCATGAGGTGGGTTTTCATCCACCTGTTTCAATTTTCACAGAAAAAATGGAGTGAAATGGAAATGAGAAAAAGTCTTTGAATATTTCAAAAGGTGTGACAAAGTCCAATGGAAACAAACCAGATGAATACATCACGACTTACATGTGACATAAACATCCACTGATGAGAGGAAAAATAATGAGAACGGATTTGTGTCAAGTAATACGGAAAACTTTAACGTTCCTCAAATGAATAATAACAATAATTTATTTATAGCGCATGAGGGGATGAGTGAATCAAACTCCATAGTGACATAAAGTTTTACCCATTTGAAATAAATAAAAAAATAGAAAATCAATATGTGGAGCTGTGAACTACTTCACTCATTATGTCTACTGTCTTTCACTAAGGTGAATGTCTCTAAACAAACACACACTCATCTGATACAAGCTGCTTGTTTTGTGAATGTTGTCAGAAAGAGGCCATGTACATGCAGAATCAAAGTTCAGTTTCAGTTCAGATCTTTGTCCAGCTCTGATGCTCAAATGTTTAATTGTTGAAGGGCATTGTTGATCTTGGGACCACACCTTCGGCTTGAAGTTAAGATCATCTCAGGATGTTCTTGTCTAATTCAGGGCCGAAAATTCCTGTGTCACTCACTCCTCAGCAGAAACATCCCTTCTTTTTGTCATTTTCTCCTGTAGACATGAAAGAGAGCAGATGCTCACGCTTTATTTTTATTTATCTGGTACCACAGTTGTTTTCAGAATGAGATCAGATTACAGCAGGTTGCGTTTCCTGCTGCAGCACCTTCAAAGAAAAGCACATTTCTTAATCATAAGTTTTATAACAACAGAGACTGCTGCCTGCTATCATCCGATCTCAGCTGTCAGCTGCATATGTCCATATCAGAGTATGTCCACTGATAGTTATCCTTTAAGTTCATTGATAAAAAATGAATCATTTTGATTCCTTATTGTTTCGTCTTTGGTCTGTTTCAAATAGTTGTAAATTGGATGTTACTGGGTTTTTGAAAAATACAGTAAGCTAGGAATTACTTTCATATTGGACTTTTCAGCGCACTGTTCCCTGACTGCAGTGACGTGGACAGTCAGCGCTGTATTTCTGTTTCATTTCAGTGATGATGTGGTTTTTTTGCTGGACTGACTGACTCATCTACAGATAAGTCATCCAGGCTGTTCGCTGAGACTTTTGTTTGCTGCTCTGCCAAAGTGTTGCTGCCAGTGTTGTCGTTTCATTTCATGCAAGATCCTATCAACACTTCCCTACCTACACAGAGAAAGTATCTTTGCGATGGGTCTGTGTCTGTGCAGGTTCTGATAGTGTTCTGTTTGCATTACACAAGGTTTATGGTCACAACAATCTGCTGAGGGACTGCTCATTATACTTCACCCAGAAATATAATGATTTGTTCATTAAAACAAATTCTAGATAAAGTGACAGTAGCCGTATTGCGTCCCAGATAGCAAAATATATCTGGCCCATACTTTGGCCACATGCTTATTTTCTTCTGGCCCAGTGTACACTAGGTTCCATGTCCCAAATCTGGCCCATATACAGCATGATTGTTAGATGCTACATTCACATCTGGACCAATTCTACCAGATGTGGAAGTATAAGGGCCAGACTCGGGCCAAGGACCCAGACAAATGTTGGGCTAGAAGTTTCATTTTGCTATCGACAAGAGTTAACATTGGTGTTTGTTTCCACCTCTGGAGACAGTTGTTGATGAGTTAATGAATGAAGTTTGATGCTGAACTCAATAAACAGATGTCAATACTAACAGTGCTTATGTGGCAATGTTACAAATAGCACATACAAAGGCTTCTGAAAACTGAAATATTTAGGGCTGCACCTAACAATTATTTGTTTATCGATTAATCTATTATTTTTTATTACTTGATTAATATAACAATTTACCCAAAATAAATTTTAAAAACTTGTCATTTATATTTCAATGTTTTCGTTCTTTAATACCTTTGTGTTTTTCCAAATAAAATTGTCATTTTTTAACAGTTTCACCAAGTACTTCACATATTTAGAATCAGCATAACCTCAGCTAATAATAAGTGTCACTCAATAAAGATTTCAGTACAGTATAGAGATTAATAGCCCATAAAACCAAAAAACAAAAAGATTTTTCTCTATTTTATAGATAAAAACAGTGTAAACCATAATGAAGAAAATATCAACAGAGAAAACTGTATTTATTTGTTTGAGTTGTTCTAGAGGTGAGTCTGATATAAAGTCTCTCCAAAATTAAGATCTGCTCCAAGTGCTCGAGCATTGTGGTAGTACTGCTGTGATAAGCCATTTCTAATTTGCAGAGCTTGCAAAGCACCATGTTGTTCGGTCCCTGCTCAAAATACTCCCACATATGAGATGATTGTGGGAGAGGTTATTTCGCTTCAGCTTGCTTCTCGGTGGAGTCCATTCTCTGACTGGGCGCAGCCATCTTACTTCCTCCTTGTGACGTGTCGACGCACATTGCATAAATCTATGTATTTACATAATCGATTACGTCAACGTGTCACCCCAGTCCTTGAAATATTAGCCGAATAAATAAATGTTTGAAAATAAAAAAGATCATCACTGTTAAACAATTTAATGAACTGCATGACATACTACAGTAAGGTTTAAAGCTGCAACAACTCAGTAATTAATCAATCTAATCAACAGAATATTAATTGGCAAGTGATACAACCTCAAACATGAGAATATTTTGTAATTGTAAACTGAAAGTCTTTAACTTTTAACTAAAGCCAGTTTGGGCTTTAGGAAGTTATGATGGGAGTCATTTGCCATTTTCTAACATTTTATACACTAAATATAGTGTATTAAGTTGATTAATTGAGAAAATAATCTGCTCGCCCTGTAGAATGGCTCAGTCTTCCAGTAGTGTGTGACCATGTCAGTTACTCTTCACTTGTTGAGGCTGCAGTCTTTGCACTTTGATGTTCACACTGTGTTAAAATTAGATTTTAAACAGTTTCATGTAGTTGTGATCAGGAGTTGAGAGGCTCTTCTGTACCTTCATATCCCTCTGTCCTCCTGTGCACATTCTGTATAGAGCCTCTGGCTGGTTTCTCCGTCACACTGCCTGCTGCTGGCCTCCCTGTCAGAATTATAACCCTGCTATTTACTGCTGTGTATCAGTTAATGAGACTGGAGATCAGGAGCTGAGCTGTGGGCTGATTCGTTGTGGATATTAGAAATCACTGAAAGAAATGAGATATGATAAGAGCAGACATAGAAATGAAGTGGTTGGCTGTATATGTCCTCTGTGAAGTCTCCCTCCACTCTGCTTCACACCACTGGATGTTATGGATGAATAGATTCTAGTGTTGGATCTGTAACCTGCCCCTGGATGCTCTCTGAATGTAAAACCTCCCCTCATCATCATTTTAAAGGCTTTCACCGTATTACGGCTAATCAGTCTCTTACAGTTGATAGTAATATCACACTGAAGAATGACATTTGAGCTCTCTAGTAAAATTCAGAAAAATAATCTAACAAACACATTTCACAGCATATTTATGCTGAATCTCCAACAGACAAGCAGTGCAACATTTGAGTTCTATAATAAATAAGTTTGACAAAATAATCTTATCACAAGCTTAGACTGTTTCAACACTTCATTTATGTTTTGTTCTTTGTGGAACATCAGGCCCACGACAACAGGAGGATGATGTCTATGTTCTCGTCTTCTTTCAGTCTGTTGTGCAGGATCTTAGCTGGTTCACTGATGAAGTGTTTCCCACACCTGTGATATATGATGTCATAATGATGTCATACACCACTAGGGATGGGTTCTGAAACCTGGTATTGAACGGGCACTGGTCGATAAGCTCCGACATTATTGGTTCTGCTTTTGGTACTTGAGAAATTAAGAAAATAGATTTCCTGTTTATAATTGCAACATAAAAGTTGTCCCACACATTTTATCACCAACTCTGTTTCTGATTAAGACATTCGTCAATGAATGATGCATTTTCACTGTTCCTAATCCATAGGAGAGACCTCTCTCTCTTTCCCTCTCTCTGACCCTGTGTGTGTGAGGGGAGCGCTGGAGCACTGTGCGGCACAAACACACAGACCCTGCTCTTAGTGGGAATGGCAGCGAGAGATAAACGTTTTCAAGTGTTGCTCAGTCTTTTGCATATAAGAGTGGAAATACAAGCGATCTCTGGAAACAGCCAGTAAAAGTGTATCACATACAGGCGGAGAAATGTTAATCAAGTGCATATGAGTAAATAAACAATTTACTTAATTTCTTTTTTTTCTCTTACAAATGACAAAAAGTACCAGTAAGAGTACTGTTAAAGTGCCGGATCGATAAGTGGTATTGATAAAAGTAGTAGTACTGTTAAAATCTTAACAATACCCATCTGTATACACCACTCCAGTTTTCCTCTCAGGGCGGTCCCTCCTGTCTTTAGGGTAGACCAGTAAAAATGTTAAAGCCGCTACGATCATTAAGTACATCAAGTGACAACATGAAAACAATGTGACGATGTGAGGGGGTCACTCAGCTGTTCTCAGAGAGTCTCAGTGTACAGTGTCAGGCAGATACAGTCAGAGAACAGTATATTGCTCCATAACTGCTGGAAGAGCACATTCTAACGAATTCATCACATCAATTTACCAAGCCTAGATATGTCCCTGAGTGGCCAAAAGAAAATCAGTTATTGTGGGTTTAATGGTGTAAGATCATTGCTGGCATTTGAAGTCATAAAATACATAAAATATTTACCCTTATCCATATTATGAACAATAAATGTTTACTAATAATTATTTCACATACTTACTCTCTGAATTATCCGTTGACATTAGTGGCCTCCTCATGTATACAACATAGCAAACAACATTTGTGACAGGAAAGTCAGGGAAAGAGAGACACAGTAGGGGATGACATACAGCAAAGGACCAGGGTCTGACTTGAACCTGGGTCACTGTGGTTAGGACTAAGCGTTCATGGTATGTGCTCTACTAGGCGAGCCATCGGGGCGCCCAACATAGTGTTTTTTTACATTATGTGTTATTATTAAATTATGTGCAGAGTGAAATCAGCTACACATTTAAGTTGTCTAGCAAGAGAAAAGTGTCACTATCAAAAAGTCTAAAGAGGAAAGTTGACATAAGGCACAGAAGAAGAATGGAAAGACAACTCTGCGTTTCATCCTACCTGGTTTCATGAATGTAAAGTTGGTGTGTCTTATCTTCAGTAAAGTTGTAGCTGTTCGTGAGGAATATAATATTAGAGGGATGAGACGAAGCAAGGCTCCTTCACAGTGGTGCCATCAAGCTGAAGCAGTTACAACAGCACGATCCTGGTCCATCCAGCTCACAGTTCAACAGAAAGAGATGAGTGTGTCCCTGAAATCATCTTGATGCTCACATGCCACAACTGGCTGTGACTGATGGTTCTCACAGAGGTTCTGGTGACAGGTTTGGGGGAAGTGGATGGAACAGGTGCCTCTTTCTGCTGTGCCGGGAGTTATAATTATCAATGGGCTCAGTCAGGTCAATTATAATGCATTATTACTATAGGAGTTCAGGAAGCAGCTGCTGTCTTCTGTTCCATCAAAGGGACACACCTCTGGAGACCAAACTGGACCAGTTGTTCAGGCTGCAGTCATGGTCATCTGAGAAGGTTAACCATTGGTGACAGATGACGGCAGGAAAGCAGAGCACAGGTCTGGTGAGCAGACTGACGGACCTTAGTCGCATCGCCTCATCCACCAGTGCCAGGATCCGTGGTGAGCTGAGAGAAGTAGTGGATAAAGTGTCATTCATTCATTTTGTCATTCATTTTGTCAGGGGTATATCAAACACCCAGCATCGCCTTTTCTGACAACTTGTGGTTGAGTCAGAAGAGTCCACCCACAGTGACCTGTTGCAACATATTAATGTGTGCTGGTTAAGCAAAGGCAGAACATTGCACCACTGCTGTGTGCAACTGGATGAGGTCAAGGCATTTCTTAGGTTGAGCAAGATTAGAGGAGCAGCTGACCAAACTTATTGTCTGGAATATAAAAAAGTTCATGTCCATATTTGGCCACATACACCAGCTTAACTTGCAGCTACAGGAGAGAGGCAAAACCATAGTGGACATGTTTGAAAAGCTGAAGTTTAGAGTCATACTTCTCCTCCCCTGGTTGAATGTGGAGTTCAACCAGGAGAGTGAGTTATGCGCTCAAAAGTGCAGAGTCTGTGACTGCCTTTTGGGTGGCAAATTAAGAGGATTACAGCATGATCAAGAGACCAACAATGTTCCCTTCCACCTATACATGCGAGTTGACTTCCTCATCAGTGAAGATGTTTGTGAGGAATCAATTGACGCATAAAAACCTTGTGAACTGCCATTTCCATTAAGTGAGCACTAACCCTGGTTATTTAAAAGCCAAATTGTATCTTGAATCTAGTTACTGAATGTCATCTAATTTTGAATTTCTTGAAATAAAGCGTTGGTCAAAAACAAAATGAGTGATTCTGTGGGTAACTGTTGTTGACGGAGATGTATTTCAGCACCAGGCGCCGTCCACTGACTCCAGAGCAGCCCACAGCCTGATGTCTGTCATTCACTCGCCACATGTAATGTAATAAGCAGGTGGGGGTAGAGTCTCTGTTCTATGGTTCTGATACTGGAAAAAAATCAAGTAGTCAAAACAATGTGGCGGGACAAACATTATATGCTGGGGGGCCCGTATATCTACTGTAAGTAAACTTTTCCATCTCTTAAAAGTGACAAATGCTCAGTCTCAGCCTCAGCTGGTGATTCACCATATTTTGTATCAGATTCTTTGACCTGCAGCACTGATGGTAACACTGAGTGCACTGTACATACAAAACATCTGCAATTTCTTCAATTGAAACAGAATGAATGAGTTAATATTATTTTCCCTGTGTTGTTTTAATAGTTTTAAAAGTGTCTACAGCTTCTGCAGCAGCAGAGCCCCCCCAATGAGGCACAAACAAATGGTTAATGAAGTTCACAGATCAGAGGCTTAATATGTACTGGAAGCCCTACAACCCCTAAACTCAGTAAAACACCCATGGTTTAGGTTTCTGTTACCAACAGAATCTTAGCAATTGTGTTCTTAATGTGATAAGAAGAAACTAGATTCTTAAATATCAAATAACTTTTGTTTTAATAAAACAGTTTAAATACTTAAAGTTAATTGATTGAAATAAAAGCTGAACATGTTCATAACTACCAGATGTCTTAATTCCACCAAACCAACCGTTTAAAAAGATTTGATAAGAGATCTGAAAGGATTCAGAATCGACACAAATGCTATTTAACCCCAGAACTAGTTGTAGCCAGAATTTTATAGATAGCAGGTCAAAGTGTGACATCAGTACCCCTGTGGATGTGTATGATGAGCCACCAGAAATGTTTGTCAGGTTCAACTTTGTCTCTGATGAAGAAATGCTCGTGTTGAACTGTTAATCTGTTGCATAATTAAAGGCTGCAAATCAATCAGTGTGCTCCAGCACCTGATTTAGCTGCACCTCTCTACTTCCTGACTATCATTGATAAGTTGACCTCATGGTGGAGCGACATGCTGAACATGCACATTAAATTTATGACCGTCCGCCACTAGCTATTAAGATATCTTGCTGGAAAACACAGTCACTACACGGTGCTATGCTGTAATTGTTCACTTGATTTTCTGAATTGAAGCTTCTTCAATATTTTGCTGGGCATTTTCCTGTGTAACACTGTATTTCCTTTTTTATGAGCATCCTTCACAACAACCTGCCAGTTATTTGCACGTGGCCATGTGGCTGCTTCCTCATGTTGTTCCAGATCAGGGCTGAAGTCCAACCACCGAACAGACCTGCTGCCGTTGCTGCGTGCTTGCACTCTGCAGGAAAACAAATGCTTCTGACAAGCAAACATGGCCACCAGTAGCTCACAGAGTCAGAGCTCTCTCTTTGTAGGGACACAAGAGGAAGATTCATTTACATAAATGGAGCATGACATGAATTATTTACATTTTTCTTGTTTTTGGTGAAACGCTGTTGAGCCTGGATTTCTAAATTAGACTAATTACACAATAACAAAATCTTTTCAAGATGTTATATCACAAAGGGAGTTCTGTTTCTCATTATGGGCTTACTTAAACTGAAATTATCAGTGTTTGGATGTTTACTGCATTTAAGCTCCCAAGGGACACAAAAACTAAATGAAATTAAAGCTGCAGGCAGCGTTGAGCAGGCCCTTGCACTCTGCCTACCTCGGGGGTGCTCACAGTAGGCCTGTTAAAGCAGCCGCACACCATAGGGGCGACTGGACACAGTACTCATGGTTTACGATTCCCTGCTTGGGTTAGGGAGACATGTATTGCATGCTTCTTTGCATTCTTTTTTTTTATTTTTATTTTTTAATATATTTTTTGGGCATTTTACCCTTTATTTTTGATAGTACAAAAATAATAAGCAGGTGGGGGTAGAGTCTCTGTTCTATGGTTCTGATACTGGAAAAAAAATCAAGTTATCAAAACAATGTGGCGGGACAAACATTATATGCTGGGGGGCCAGTATATCTACTGTAAGTAAACTTTTCCATCTCTTAAAAGTGACAAATGCTCAGTCTCAGCCTCAGCTGGTGATTCACCATATTTTGTATCAGATTCTTTGACCTGCAGCACTGATGGTAACACTGAGTGCACTGTACATACAAAACATCTGCAATTTCTTCAATTGAAACAGAATGAATGAGTTAATATTATTTTCCCTGTGTTGTTTTAATAGTTTTAAAAGTGTCTACAGCTTCTGCAGCAGTAGAGCCCCCCCAATGAGGCACAAACAAATGGTTAATGAAGTTCATAGAGCAGAGGCTTAATATGTACTGGAAGCCCTACAACCCCTAAACTCAGTAAAACGCCCATGGTTTAGGTTTCTAGTGACAGACAGACGAGAAGGTCAGGGAGAGAGACTGAGGGAATGACATGCATCAAAGGGCAGTGGGTCAGATTCAAACTCATGGCCACTGTGGTTAGGACTCAGTTCATGTGGTATGCGCTCCACCAGGTGAGCCACTGAGGTGCCCCTTCTTTGCAACGCAAAATAGAGTGAGAATAAGTTCCTGCTGCAAAATTCACTGTGCCATCAGAGCCACATCCTTAAATGAAAAGTCATAATTTTCGCAGTAAAGCATCATCAAAAACTTTGGGGCAGTTTGGACAATGTGTGCTGGGATTACAATAACTTAATTTTTCATGGTAAATCATGGAAATACGTTGCGCCCCCGCAGGCAGGCTGTTCCACGAAAACTCACAGTTTTCACCTTGAGGCATCATCAAGGTGTTAAGCATTTTCTGACCAAGTTTTGCATGGTTGTGATCAATCTGCTAGGAGGTGCATATCAAATTCTAAAACATTACATTTCCTGGCACCACAAGGGAGCGCTATGATTATCACTGAATATGAGCATGTAGATATCTTCAGGCCAGGAGTCTTATCAAACATAAAGTGTGGGCTTGTGGACAATGCATGCTGGAGTTATAGCAACTTTCTGTTTCATGGCAAATCATTTAAATTCGCTGCACTGCCACTAGATTTCTAAAGTTACACACGAGTTACACCTGGTGAGTCTGAGTCCTAAATTTGTTTAGCTTTTAGGCCAAACGTGTTCAAATGAAGAGAAGATGTGTGTCCACCAGGCAGCTAGTTGCTGTCAACAAAATCTGTTATCGAATTGCATTGTAGGAGTTTTCTTGGCCTATGCTGCTCTGATCTTTACTATTCTTTTTAAAATCTGTTTTTTTGGAAGTGAAATACTAAATCACCCCTTTGAGAAAACACTACACTACTGTTGTAAACAGATGTGAAATTGACTGAGATTGTGCAAATAGTATGATGTTAGCAGGGATTTGTTAAACATAAAACACAGTGTAATGCAACATACAGCATCATGCTGGACTTTAATGACTGATATTGCTTCATTTTGCTTCATGAGCAATATTTCAAATCAAACATTACCCAGTCACTCACAGGGACACAATCCATCTCCAGTGACTTGTTATGTAACAAGGACTGGTATTTATGACTGTGCAGTACAGGTAACGATACGAAAGCTGTAAAGGGAAGCATATGAAGTGTGTTTTATAGGGCTTTTATGTTGCCTCCCTCTCACAGGATTCAGGTGATGGAGTGGCCAGTTATAAAGGAGAGAGAGGACAGGGAGATCTATCAGGCCCTGACATGGCCACTAGATTGGAACTGAAGCAAATGACTATGAATAAAATATTCTCTCATGCTGTTGGTTTTGTAGGCTCAGTTACATTCTATAGTTTTATTCATTTTGGTAGGATTGTTTCCTGAAATTAATATGGAGTTTAAAACCTAAAACATTACAACTTAATGACACATTTTTTTGATTTTATGTGTTTCATTTGATGTAGACATTAAACCAGTGACATGTAGACATTAAACCGGAGGCTCCGAAGCAGGTGTTTTTTTCATGGTTTTCATGAGACAGTAGTGACCCCAGCCTATTGGGTGACAGAAATGCAGCATAGATTTGTTGCAGCCAGTCACTGAATCAAAAAAAAGAGGAATCTGTAGACCTGATGTACAAAGATCAGAAAACAAAGAGAGGTGATATACCAACTAATTTTAATGAGGAAAAAAGCTCTTTTTCTATTATTTTGTTGAGTTCTTTGGATTAAACTTTGTGGGAGAATGGAGCTGGCTGTTATGTTAGCTGTTTAGCCTGCTGACTGTAGGTCAGGAAAACAGGACTCACATATGGCCTGTATCCACTGTTTACATAATACAAAGCATGATGGGAACTGTAGTTCCAAAACTCAAAAACTTTTTCCTTTTGCATTGTCACATAACTAATAGTCTTTTTACACCAAAATTTGTGTGTTTAAGCAGGTTTTTCAACACATATTAACCAAAAATGTTTAAGCTAAAAAAGGCGATTGACTCCATTTACTCTGCCAGACATGTTTGATGGTGCTCCTGTAAGTGTCAGGAACTGAACTGTGTGAGACGTTTCAGTCACTTCAATCAAAGTGTGTTCACCCAGGTGTTGTGTTTACATCGATGCCGATCAGAGCCGGAGCCAATCAATACCCATGTCTACTGCATGTCATGTGATCCAGGAGTGAATGCTGATATTAACCTTTTCCATTTCCATACAAGCAGCCTCTCCACACTCTGTAGGAGCCAGTGTTTCACCAGCACTTTCACCATTCAGAGAGAATATCTGATGCTGTGAACTCACAACTGTCTCGTCCTCAAATATTAAACAATCCCTACTTCTGTCAGAGAATAAATATTTCTTAATATTCAGGTCAGTGCTGTAATTGCTGTAACAATTCATCCTGAGGGGTTCAAAGGTTTAATTCAAAATCAGCAACACATCCAACAGGTAAACTGGAGAGTTTTCTTCTGCATGTTGATGTGAATGAACACTTCATGTACAGAAATGGTAACACTAATTAAAAACCAGTGCAAATGATCAGCTATTAAGAGCTTCAGTGCACAAAAGGCACACAGCATCTCCAGATGCAGCTCGATGACACAGCTATTGTGGGGCAGGAAGAGGAATACAGAGATCTGACGATGGCCTTCAGTGAATGGAGCGACAAGAATTGCCTCCCTCTGAACACCTCCAAGACCAAGGAGATGGTCATGGACTACGCCCACCATTCAGCCAGTCAACATTCGAGGGAAAGACATTGAGGTGGTGCACGCTTATAAATACATAGATGTGCACCTGGACAGTAAACTGGACTGGTCCCTGAACACGGATGCCATCTACCTGAAGGGGCAGAGCCGACTCTTTTCCCTCAGGAAGCTCAGGTCCTTTAACATCTGCAGTGAAATGCTGCACATGTTTTATCAGTCAGTGGTGGACAGTGTACTCTTTCATGCTGCAGTCTGCTGGGGCAGCAGCATGTCTGACATGAACACAAGGAGACTGGACAAGCTGGTTAAAGGCTGGGTCTGTGCTTGGCAGGAGCCAAATGAAGTGGACTAATTTAATTGTTATTGTTTATTAATTATTATTAACTAAAGTATCTATCTATCTATCTAGGCATATGACTGAATGAATAAATGACTGAGTTAATGAATGAATATGAGTTCTCTCAGATTAGCATTTCAACCTTTGTATTGATATCAGCTTTGAAACCCTCATGTTGGGAAACTTAATACCAACAGCAAGGACGCCTTCATTCTCTTCAGACAAAAATCTTTGACTTTTTGCTTTGCTGTAGGATAAGAATATCTATTTTGACGCTGAACTGGACAAAAAGCAGAATGAGCGTTCATCCTTGTCCATAGGGTATTAAAACACAGCTTCCACCTGGCATATCACAAACAACATCCCTGGTGTCATAAATTCACTTGCTGTTTTTGTTCCATATTTTCAGAATTTATAGCTGTAATAAACGTGAACTGTGGCCATGAAAATGCTTATATCCCTGCCGCTAACACTGCTAACTGTTGCATCACCATCCATAAATCAGGCAGCCATGAGCCTGTGTTGGCTGAAGCCTTCTCAGATCCATTTACCACTGTTAATGCTGCTGTTGCAGTGGGCCTCCAGGGGCCAAAGCCAGATCCCTTCATAAATAAGCAGAACTGCTGTGTCCTCCAGCTGAAGCCCTCAGCCAGCTGCTGAGTGAATGTTAGCGCTGACTGTTTGTCAGCACTTACATTCTAAGTTACCTGCTCCTGATTTCTGATACCACAAAAGCATATTAATGTTACAAATACTTCTAACTGGTTAAGGAAAATGTTCACCCTCTGGTGCATATGGGTCACAACAAGGTACCACATGATCATTATAGTACATTAAAGGCCGTTATAATTATAGCACTGCAAGCCAAGTAGGACGGCAGTATATGTCTGACTAGGGCTGGCCGATATGGCCAAAACTGTTGCCAAGATAAAAAATTCGATATCAGTCGATATTGATATTTATCACAATCGTTATTTTAATCAGGTTTAAAGGCTGATTTTTGCTCCTGAGGGAAAGCTGATGAAACCAAACAGTAAATTGTGGTTTTAAACTGTTCTATTTAGTCAGAACATGACAAACACTTGCCAAACAGCAGAACATTTAAAAACTCTGAGGTACAAACATTCAAAATATGATAAGATATGCATGATTGAAATCAAAATCCTTTTCAGTCCTTTTTACTCAACAGAGTAAATAGAAAATTAAGTTCCGCAGTGTGATACAACACACATGTAAAATGGCTCAGATTACAAAATAAAAAAAATAAAAAAAATAGACAAAGAAGATTTGCACTGGGTACTGGCCTGGCGCTCTTCTATTAGTGTGCATGATTTATAACAAAGTCCAAATATCATGATCCAGAGTAAAGGATGTATAATTACTGCCAAAATATACATTTAAAGTAAAACTCTCTGAGCTCCTAAGCAAAAGACTTTGCTAATGTGATTTAAAGGTGCAACGTGTAAGATCTGGCCAGAATTTTAGTTTAAAATGTTCAATAATGAACACCATCAATAGTATGTGAAGGAGCCACAGTGATAATGTCATGACCAAGACCTCCATCTATTGTATTTTATAGATATCTACTGAAATGAGCATGCTAACCAACTAGCTGCATCCCATACCGTGTTGTAATACCACTTTATGACACTAGATGCTGTGTGTGTGAGTTCACTGTCAATTTCATAAAAAATTTCGAGGGGACTGTCAGTTTGTGGGAACATAGTGTTTGGCAGCAGAAGGAGATATTTAGTTTCTATACAGAGCTTTCACAGTTTACTATCAATCATGAACAGGCTCCCAACAACTGTCTCTTTATTCAATTCAACGACTCAGCTCGAGCAGTCTGCCTGTCTTTTATCACAGACAGAACCACAGACACATGATCTTCACTCTCTGGCTCCTCCAGCAGACAACCCTGACATCCTGTATACAGTGTGGTTACAGTTCACATGGGACGTACACTGACTTTAACATGAACATGCTGTCTGGTGCAGTCAGTTCTTTCTATGTCTTATACAGACATAGTTACGTTTAACTTAATGTGTATGTGTAAATATTAAACTGATTTATAACTGAACTGAACCTGAACTAATTTTACATCAGTCACAGATGTGTCAACGTCTGCATTTAACCAATACAGTCCACATGCCTTTGTTCTTTCTCTGTCTCCACTGCAAGCCAACTTAGAGTTATCCCATCATTCATTTAGCTTCAACCAGTGGTGATGGTGGAGGACAGCAAAACACACAACTGCCTTAAATGTTACAGCTGTTATGGTGTCACCAAATGAAGTCTTTCCTTATGTGAGAAATTAATTAATCTGTGGCCAGTTTATCTCAATAATGCCTGCAGCTTCATCCCTGAATGCACTGAGCATTTAGCACATGCACTCATGTTTGTGTGCAGGATCTTTTGACCCTGGTGTTGGTCTCTGCCAAACTTTCATGCTATGTGTCAGTGTCTGTCTGCTGTGTGCTGCTGGACAGGTAGAGAACAGAGGGTTCATCAGAGCGTTGAACTGCTGCTACTGCTGCTGCTGCTGCTGCTGCTGCTGCTGCTAGAAGGGATGTTAAAGACAGCAGTGAGACTGAACTGAAACAGTAAAGGTCATAAAACTAAAATACTAAAACGCTCTG
Source organism: Seriola dumerili (assembly GCF_002260705.1). Taxonomy (NCBI): domain Eukaryota; kingdom Metazoa; phylum Chordata; class Actinopteri; order Carangiformes; family Carangidae; genus Seriola; species Seriola dumerili. The sequence continues at coordinate 425,932 of NW_019174574.1, read as the reverse complement.
TAGAGCTAAGCAGAGTGTAGGTTTGTCACTGCAGGTGACACATGTCACAGTGCACACCCAGCATCATTTGTTAATATAAAAACAAAAAAAAAAGAAAATGTCATTCAATTCAGCTGCTATGATAAAGTCTAACAAGAAAAGGAAACAAAGACACACTGAGTTTTTTGTATAGTCGTATACAGTATATCAGTGTGTGTGATTACACATGAGAGAGACTTCAGACAGAAAGATGACAAAGAATGGAAAACAAATAGGGGACAGAGGATGTGACAGTACATACAATACATCAGCTCACCTTGACCATCAGCCCCAAACAATCACTATTATTTTTATACCAATCAATGCCTGCTGCTGTTCAAAGGGTGATGTGTCAGGGCTTCCTCTGACAGCAGCAGCCTGCTCAGCAGATCTTTATCTTGAAGTGCTGCAGCACATGGAAGTGTGAGTGGCAATGTTGTTGAATACTGATGAATCTCTGTCCACATTTGTTAATTAATGTTTAACTCTGCTGACATGAATAAGAGGCTCACTAATAACTCTTGGTATATGTATTTGCTCTGTATTGAAACTGTTCACACAGTACAGTGTGTGTTTTCATAGGAACTATCTGCTGCTCTTTTCATCAGCATTCAAATGAGGCAGAGGAGCAGTCAAGCAGCACTTTGCTGTGGATTTGAGACATGCTAATTGGTCATTTTATATTCTAAAGATCATTTATTTCTTTCTTGTCTCTACAGTCACAGTGCTGATGTGTTTGTTTAAAAAGCTGCTGTATGTGTTAAAAGAAGCCGTGTTAACAGCAGTGATGGTTGATCGCGTCATCCCTCAAATGTAACACTGTGTGTGACGTGACGGTTAGTCACTGACATTTATGCTCCGTGACGGGACTCTGAGGTTGGTGCGTTTCTAAGTGAAATCATTCTGCAGTGTCATCTCCATGGCCTCTCTAACCACAGATCAAGGTGTGGTTTAGCATGATCCAATCCCACTGAGTGACCTGCCACATTCACTTGCTTCCTCTTCCAGATCACAGAGCATTAGAGGTGGATCTGTTAAGATGCATACATGTATGTAATCTTTCCTCCTCCCTAGTGTAACTATGTCTGTGGGAGATGTCTCCACAAGGTCTGCTCCTGTTCATAATGACAGTTAACATGACGCTTTCCATTTCTTGTTTAAGAGAAGACAGTGGATCTGGTGATTTGAACACATACGGTCATAGAGACTGCATAGTTTTCTGTTGTTGCACTTATCTGATGTCTGATCAGTACAGCTATTGAATGATCTGTGTGGGTCAGGGAGAGGAGTATAAATAGGCCCATGGATTCCCTGAGGTTGGCTAGATTATTTAGATCATTTGTCGTTGTTGGGATATAAAGTGACAGATCGAAACTCACCTCTGTCCCAGCAGTGAGCAGCTATACATACATTATATATATATATATATATGTAGCTATACATACATTATTTAATGTGTGTGTGTGTGTGTGTGTGTGTGTGTGTGTGTGTGTGTGTGTGTGTGTGTGTCAATTCTCACATGTTATCAAACAGTTAGTGGTTCCTCCTCTTTAAACTGCCCATGAAATTTTCCCTTCCTAATGTGACTCCATGATGAATGATTACAGGAACTGTTTCCAACTACATGTGAGAATTGTTATTCTGGCTGGACTGAATGTAAACAAAGCTTCACATTCCTTTCAGCAGAATATATACATATTCATAGATATTAGGGGATAATGATGTCACTTTTTTCATGATGGCAAGAGTAATAGAATTTTAATATGACTACTGAAACAAATTGGATGCTAAAACCTGTATGTGAGATGAATTTAAACGCCATGGTTAGCATAGGGAGCTGATGTCAAATTAATGTTCATGCTCTGATCAGCTGAGTGATAGATGGTTCAGTAACAAAGTATTAATACAATGATTGTGTTATTTTGTATTGTTTTGTATTGTTATTGTTATTCTCCCAAACTGACCATACTGTGGTATCACTGCCACCAACTGGCAAATATGACCGCTGATGACAACAGTCTTCAGTCCCCATGTCAGAGTCGTTAGTGAAGTGAAGCCATCAGCTGTAAACTTCCTCTCATGCTGGTTTGAATGAACAGTTGCAGCAGCACTGTGGCTGAACAGAGCTGCTGTCTGCACTGATGTGAGGACTGCAGCTGCTGCTTTTGTGCTGTGTGTGGATTCATTCTTGTCCTGGACCAGGGCTGACAACACTTCAATTGAGTCTAATGGACCACAGTTCAGTTCATCAGCTCCATTTTGGATCCAGTCTCCTTTAGTAACATGTTTGGATTCACAAAGTTCTGATGTTAACCAGTGTCTTATCAATCATTTCATGTGTCCTCCTTGTTACACTGTAAAAAGTAATACTCAGCAGGCTCCTCGGCCACTCTGACCACTGACATCACTGCTGCAGATTATATCAGCTGTAGCTAATAAACAATGATTACGGAACCAACTTGATGACAGACAGAAATGAAATTTATTAATTTTGATTTAACAAATATTGTTTCTATAGAAAAGCTCCTACCTCATAAAACAGCAGCTCACTTTTCTAACATCCAAAAGATCCCACAAACCTCAGTTACTAAGATACCATCAGTGATGAAACTCCTAGGCTAATTTATGGTGCCTGAACACTGTTCCTATGTTAATAAACTCAGTTTAATGCCTAACTTTGGTACAAAAAACTTGATTCAGTGCGTAAACCCTGTTCAGAGCATAAACTTAGTGCTTAAACAACTGTAGTGGTATCCACAGTGTGCTGCACCAGGGCCCAGGAGCTAACAAGGACCCATCACACTTATGGGGTTTCAAGACAAAATGTACCTTGCACTGTGCTCACCGCTTAGGCAAATGCACTGTGCGGGGGAGTTATGGTGTAATTTTCCAAACTTCTTACAGGACACGTCACTACAAACAGTGTGCTGTGCATACGGTGCAACCTATTGGAACTAATGGGTTTTAGAGTGCAGTGGTACCGTTGGTGCATTCTGTCTGGGTTGCAGGTTTGATTCATAGTCTTTTTATGGCCCTCATTGAAATGCTCCAAAACTGTTTGTTTTATTAAAAATGAGAATTATTTCTACCCACCACTTATTTCATATAGTTAAAAGTTATGAAGTGAGGCGATCGATAGTCTTCCTCCATTGTCTCACCGAACTCCTCCCACGTCCGAGTTTTTGCCTCAGCAACTGCCGCGGCTGCACTCCGCTTGGCCTGCCGGTACCAGTCAGCTGATTCCTGAGACCCACAGGCCAACCACACCCTGTAGACCTCCTTCTTCAGCCTGACGGCTTCCCCCACCCCTGGTGTCCACCAGCGGGTACGGGGGTTACCGCCACGACTGGCCCCAGCTACCTTGCGGCCGCAGCTTGCAACAGCCGCCTCAACAATAGCAGAGCAGAACAAGGCCCATTCGGAATCAATGTCCCCCACTGCCCTCGGGACGCGATCGAAACTCTGCCGGAGGTGTGCGTTGAAAATCATCTTGACAGGTTCTTCCGCCAGGTTTTCCCAGCAGACCCTCACAACCCGTTTGGGCCTGCCAGGTCTGCGCGGCGTCTTCCCCCGCCATCTGATCCAACTCATCACCAGGTGGTGGTCGGTTGACAACTCTGCTCCTCTCTTCACCCGAGTGTCCAAAACATGCGGCCGCAGGTCTGATGATACAACTACAAAGTCGATCATAGACCGGCGACCTAGGGTGTCCTGGTGCCAAGTGCACCTGTGGACATCCTTATGTTTGAACATGGTGTTAGTTATGGCCAAGCTGTGACTAGCACAGAAGTCCAATAACTGAACGCCGCTCGGGTTCAGATCGGGCAGGCCGCTCCTCCCCACCACACCCTTCCAGGTCACGCTGTCATTGCCCACGTGAGTGTTGAAGTCTCCCAGTAGGAAAATGGAGTCCCCTTTCGGGGCACTTTCCAGCGCCCGTCCCAAGGACTCCAAAAAGGGCGGGTAGTCTGAACTGCTGTTCGGCGCATAAGCACCGACAACAGTCAGAAGCCGATCCCCGACCCGAAAGTGCAGGGACGCAACCCTTTCGTCCACCGGGGTAAACTCCAACATACAGGCAGAGAGCCTTGGGGGACACCAAAAAGCCCACCCCGGCCCTCCGCCTCTCACCCGGAGCAACTCCAGCAAAGAAGAGAGACCAGCCCCTCTCAAGGACTTGGGTTCCGGAGCCGACGCTATGTGTCGAGGTGAGGCCGACTATATCTAGCCGGTATCGCTTGACCTCTTCCACAAGCTCCCGCTCCTTCCCCGCCAGAGAGGTGACGTTTCATGTTCCAAAAACCAGTTTCCGTAACCGAGGATCGGACCGCCAAGGCCCCCGCCTTGGTCTGCTGCCCAATCCACAATGCACCAGATCCCTCTGACTCTTCCTGCAGGTGGTGAGCCCACTGGGAGACGAACCCATGTAGCCGGTTCGGGCTGGGCCCGGAGGGCCCCATGGGCCAAGGCCTGGCCACCAGGCGCTCGTCCACGGGCCCCAACCCCAGGCCTGGCTCCAGGGCGGGGCCTCGGTGTCCCTCCGGGCCCGGTACTCGGGTTCTTGATATTACTCATCATTAGGATCTTCTGAACCGTTCTTCGTCTGGCCCTTCGCCTGGGACCAATCTGCCTTGGGAGACCCTACCAGGGGCAAAATGCCCCCGACAACATAGCTCCTAGGGTCATTAGGCCTCTCAAACTCCTCCACCACGGTAAGGTGATGGTTCAAGGAGGAGGCTTGAAGAGGTATGAAAATGAAATAGATATATAGATAGACAGACCTGAGCCTCCTGAGGAGAAGGCTCTGCCCCTTCTGGTAGATGGCATCCATGTTCAGTTTACTGTCCAGGTGCACACCTAGGTATTTATAAGTGTGCACCACCTCAATGTCCTTCCCTTGAATGTTGACTGGTTGAAGGGTGGGCCTAGACCTCCGAAAGTCCATGAACATCTTCTTGGTCTTGGAGGTGTTCAGAAGGCGGCAGTTCTCGTCACTCCATGCACTGAACCATCGTCAGATCCCTGTACTCCTCTTCCTGCCTGTTCCTGATACATGCGACAATAGCTGTGTCATCCGAGTATTTCTGAATACGGTAGGACTCAGAGTTGTATTTAAAGTCTGCCGTATACAGGGTGAAGAGAAACGGACACAGAAACAGTGTTAAATGCACTTCAAAAATCAAAGAACATAATCCTCATGTAACTACCTGGCTCATCCAAGTAAGAATGGGCCCAGTGGAGCATGTAAGGGCGGCATCATCCACTCCAATATGTTCCTTGTAGGCGAACTGAAGGAAGTCTAGTACATGTTCAACCTATGGCCTCAGAAGGTGGAGAAGCAGCCGCTCCAGGGTCTTCATGATGTGTGATGTGAGGGACACCGGTCTGTAGTCATTTATCTCAGCTGGTCGTCCAACTTTAGGTACTGGAACATGACATAATCTGTTACAGAGGACTGGGACCCTCCCTGTTGTAGACTTAAGTTAAAGATCCGCTGGAGAGGCTGAGCCAGCTGGGTTGCACCGTCCTTTAACAGCCTCGGACACACCATCCGGGCCTGTTGCTTTTCCAGGACGTAGCCTCTTGAGCTCCGCCCTCACCTCCTCCGCTGTAAAGGACAGGAGACTTGACCCCAGTGTGGAGGGAGTTGCAGCTGCAGTGTCAGGTTGTGGAGGAGATGCCGTAGGAGAAGCTGCAACTGAAGCAGTGGGAGAGAGAACAGGGGAGGCTGTGTCAAACCTGTTGTAGAACAGGTTGACCTCATTGGCCTTGTCTACATCACCTGATGTTGCCTGGCTGTTCTTCTCTCTATAGCCAGTGATGGTACTCATCCCCTTCCACACCTCTCTGGTCTTGTTGTGCTGCAGCTTCCTCTCTACTTTCTTTTTGTAGTCCTCCTTCGCCTGCTTTAATCTCCTCTTCAGCTCATGTTGCACACACCTGAGTTTCTCCCTGTCTCCAACCCTGAAGGCCTCCTTTTTCTGGTTGAGGAGGGTCTTGATGTTACTGGTGATCCAGGGTGTTGTTTGGAAAGCAGGTATTACTGGTATTTCATGTCCATACAGAAGTTAATGTAGTCTATGGTATATTCAACCATTATATCAAGGTAAGGGTCCTTGCTTTTATTATTTTCCTGTGACTCCATCAGTACATTCCAATCTGTGCACTCAAAACAGTCCTTTAGAGACTCACTGGCCTCCAGGGTCCAGTTCCCGAATGAGCGGGTGGTTGCCGCCTGCCTCAGTACACAGGGCTTGTAAGAAGGCTGAAGACAAACCAGATTATGATCTGATCTGCCAAGTGGTGGTAGAGCTGAAGCAGTGTAGGCCTCCTTGACATTTGCATACAACAGATCAAGTGTGTTATTTTCCCTTGTGGTACAGTCAACATACTGAGTGAAGCTGTCAGTTAAGAGGTGAAAGTGACATGGTTAAAATCACCCAATGCAATGAATGCATCAGGGTGCTGGGTCTGTACTTGTGAATGACGTCACACGCGACTACAGGCTCAGCTCGTGGTTAGGGTTAGTAGTAAACAAGTAAGTAAACAACAATGGTGACGATGTGAGAGAACTCCCTTGGTACATAGTACGGTCTAAGACCAACTGCCAACAGTTCAATATCCCAACAGCAGATCTTCTCCTTCACTGTGATATCACCGGGGTTGCACCATCTATTGTCCACAAGCATAACCAGTCCTCCACCTTTATTCTTTCCACTTGCTCTGGCAATTCACAATATGCTTGGTGGTTCTTCACAAGTGCCTTTAGTTCATTATACTTGTTAGCCTGGAAATATAGCTTTGACTTGATCTGTGGTCCTTGCTAGACAGTCCCTACACCTTTTCTCCCTACATTTTTCCCTGAGGCAAAAGTCTTAACTTCACAAATCATTTCATAATGTAATCAGCAGATGTAGTGGAAAGTCAGCAAGCGCTTTTATGCTCTAACCATTTAGATTATGATGATATACAGTTTTGGATAGTGCTACCTTTAGGACAGTTTTTAACTTCATGGATGATACATACAGTACATCCCCCAGTCATAATGGAATTACTCACTGCAAAGTACAACGCAGCACAACAACACAGCATTCCCTAAATACTTAATACATAATAACAATACACATTACTGAAACACAACCAAATACTGAAACACAATCAAATACTGAAATGCTGCACATAGCATAGATAACAATGGAAATGTTTCTGGGGCATATTTAATGTGATGAACACATCTGAGACATGGGGAAATGTTATTTGTTGACATGTTCATGAACTTTAAGTTTACTTTGACTTGACTGTGTGTCAGCATTGTTGGGATATGGAAATTTTAGTTCTGTTGTCTCACTATGCAGATTTTTTTCTAAATGTTGTACAGAGACGCAACAACTCCCAACATGAGCAGCACCTGGTGACAGTGGAGATTAAAAATGGCAGAAACCTCGAGAACCAGACTCAGGGTGGGGGAGAGAGAGAGAGAGAGAAGAAGGAGTACAATAAAACAAATAATAATAATAATTAAAGCTGCAAGCAGCATTGATCAGGGCCCTCGCACTCCTGTGTACCTCGGGGGGGGTTTCCGCATGCCATTTAAAGCAGTCGCGCATCTTAACGACCGCCGGACACTGTGCTCATGGGGCAAGGTTTATTGCACAGACCGTGTGGCAGCAGAAAACATGTACAGCATTTTTATGAGCATTTTAAATTGTGATCACTAGGTGGAGGCAGGGACCACACAATAGGCACACATGCAGGGTTTTTCCTGCATAGAGAATAGGGAGGTTGCCGCCTCCGTCACATTTCTAGTACTTGTTTTCTCGGTACTCTGTGGATTTGACATTTGTAACCGCAATTACGGCTGTATGCTGCTACAGCAATGTAGTGCATCGTTATCCGTGCATCAGGCAGAGCCATCCAAAATTGCCAAAGAAGAATAAGTGGGCTGGATTTTCTGCTTGTGGAAGGAGGTGGTGACCTGATTTTGCAAACAGGTGCCTTTAACATCAGCAAGGGAAGAAGTATTGTTTGACCACCTGCTAGGAGTAGTATATGAAATCGATAAATATTATATTTCATATTTACATCAGGTGTTGCTATGAGTATTACTAAATATGAGCATGTAGATGTGTTCAGGGCAGGAGTTTTATCAAACCTATAAAGTTTCGGCCTGTTTGGACACTGCATGCTGGAGTTATTGCAACTTCCTGTTTCATGGCAAAGGATCAAAATTCGCCATGTTGCCACAGGGGTTCCTTTGACAAAAACTCAAAAGCTCTGCAGTGTAGCATTGCACAGGTCGGAAGATGAGAATTAACTAACAATGATCTTGGAATTGGACAACTTGTCATGGACATAAAGCCACTTCCTGTTTCATATTTAACTCGATGCCAGAGCCATGCCCCTGAGTGAAACCTCACAAATGTCATCCATGAGGCTTCAGCAACTTCAAAAAAGTATTTTCTAACCCTTTTTTTGCGGGCCAGGTCAACTGTCGAGGAATAATAAATGAAAAAGTAAATCATAATATTACATGTTGCCATGAGGTGGTGCTCTGAGTACTACTAAACATATCTAACATATACATTTTTTGGTAGTTTGGACAATGCATGCTGGAGTTATAGTGAGTTGAATTTTCATGGCGAAGGATCCAAATTCGCTGTGCCACCACGGGCAGGCTGTTCCATGAAAAGTCACAGTTTTGACTGCAATGCATCATCAAGTTCTTAAGCATTTCCTGACCATGTTTGGGTCAAGATTCAATCAACCCTATGAGCAGTATATCAAAGGGTAAAACATGAAACTTCCTGTTTCCACAAGGGGGCCCTATGAGCTATGAGTATCACTGAACATGAGCATATGAATGTGTTCAGGGAGGGACTTTAATCAAACACAGAAAGTTTGGGGCAATTTTGACAATATGTGTTGGAATGAGAGCAAGTCGATTTTTCATGTGGAAGGATCAAAATTCACCACAGGCAGGTCCTGCAACAAAAATTCAAAAGCTTCAAAATTTAACATTGCAAAGGTCTTAAGATAAGACTCACGGGAACATTATGTCAATCTGATGAATTACCTCGGAGGAGATTGTTAAAGTATGTGACCCTTGAATTGCTATAAAGGCGTCAAAATTGCAAATTGAATTCAAAATGGCTGATTTCCTGTAGGGTTTAGGGTATGGGCGCATGAGGCTTTTTTGTAAGTCTTGGCATGATACATGTGCTTACCAATTTTTGTACATGTAGGTGAAACCCCGGGTATAGGAAGGGCTTTTGTAGGAGGCGCTGTTGAGCCATATTGCCACGACTAGGTAAGTGACCCATTCTAGATGTAAATTTTCACCTGGCCTTGCACCCTTCAGTGCTCGGGCCCTAATGATAATAACAGTAGTAGTAGTAGTTGTAGAAGTGGGTGTTGAGCAGGATCATGGGGGCAATAGGTGGTTTGTAGTCACAGATTCAAACTCTACAGCTCTTGAGGCAGAAAGACCTGCAGAGAGCAACAGGAGAAAAGAAGAGAGAAGTAGTTAATGTCTGATGAGTCAGTCTGACTGAAATGTTTAAAAATTATAAATCAGATTTATAATCATGGAAATATTCAACAGGATGTGGATCATTGTTCTTATCAAAGATATCAAAGGTTTAGTTTTTATTTCCAGTTAATGTCACAGTCTCCTCATGTTATTCTGAGCTGTGATGATGGAATAAAGTGTAAGAGCATCAATACAGTCAGAAATCCCGTTGGATTAAAGAATATTTGCTCAATTGAAATGAAGCCATAATAGTTATTATATATTTATTTAGTGTGATAAACTCTCCTCTGTTTGTTAAAAGGTCTATTTTAAAACCAGAGTGGACACATGCAAGGTCTGGAACAGCAAAACAATTCCACTGATTTATATAAATGTTTATGACTCCTTATTATTTATCACTTAATTGTAAAGTCTTTAGTTCCCATCCTGTAGGAAGGATGAATCAGTTTTCCTAGGTATCTGGTTGGTCAGTAGTTTGGCTGTGGACAGGTTTTGATCTAATCCTCTAGTTAACCTGCGTCTGAGCAGGTTTGGAGTTCAGTATAAGTTACCATGGTGATTTACCCCAGTAACAAGTGAACAACCGTCTGAAAATCCAGAGTTAAACCTGAAGTTACCTCGATAACCTCAAATCGTGCTTCGTAGTACAGGCCTCTGGTGACCACTCTGGTATTGGTGCATGGCTTGCAAACAAAGGACTACCAAACAAAGAGATACTACTTCCTATTTCCTATTCCTGTTTCCTATTTTTTGTGTGCAACACAGAAGTCCGAAAGATGGTGTCAGAGGGCAGAATAGTGAACAGTGCACATTCTATGACTGAATAATTTGGCCAAGAGGTGAAATATAAAGAGTAAAAAGCAGTGGGCCAAGAAAGGAGCCCATATTTCAACATGTTGATATAGTATTATTATAGAAGACACACTGTGTTCAGTTAGATAAGTAAGACTTAAAGCAGGGGAGGGCCAGATCAGAGACACAGTCGGTCTAGGAGAATACAATGATCCATGGTATCAAAAGCTGCACTGAGATCCAGTAAGAGGAGCACAGAGGTGGAGTTTGAATATATATATGATATGATATATATATCATTCACTACTATACCATCTAACATATAGGAAATTTTGAGGTACAAGTAATGACTCAAAATGAAATTAACACAGTGAGTGGCAGAAGACAACTACCAAATAATCAATAGAAAAATGAAGAGTAGCAGAAAGGAGAAATAGCAGAGAGCAACTGTCAATCACAATGTGTGTCACAGAAAGTAGTGCCAGCGGAATGGGTGAGGTTTTCTTCATTTTCTTGAGTTTTGTCTGTTATTGTGAATTTTCTGAAGCTACAGCAGGCTCTCTGGGCCCCCAAAGAAAAGGGACTTGGAATGTAACCAGAAAGTGTTATGCTGGATTTGGAGACCACGATAACAATGACAGCCTTTAGGTCAAGAAATTATTACCTGACGTATAATCCGGCTGCTCTAGCTGGCTGGTTGAAGGACACAATAATATAATAACAATTATGATACAATAAATATTATGTAACAATAGTGAAATGTAAAACTACATGGCGTGCAGTCGAGTCCTCTGTACATTATACCAAGTTGCCTGGTCCAACCAACATGGCTGCAACGTTGATCCAGCAGCCAATGCAGCCTCTAAGTACGAGGTGAGCGTGGCTTGAGATGCCACAGGTACAAATCACTTTTGGTCCACATTTCACAGAGACATTCGGTGCTAAAGTCAAAGCGTGCAGAACATTCGAGACTCATAGCGGAAGATTCAAGCAACTGTAGTTATTGACTTCTGTTTGTGCAATAGAAAATATCCAAGAAAAAAAAGTATTTGTGAGAAAATATTTTACAGATATGCAACTCTCATTGCATGAACTCACATTTTGATTTGCAGATGTGCAAATTTTGTCCATAACTTAACATTATTTGATACGGATGTGTGAATGTGTTTTGCACCACATTCACTGCAGCAACTGTAGCAAAAAATGTGATTATATGAGTTTCTTAATTTCTTAACTCCTGGAGCATCTTTTCTCTGTGACCTCAAATTTGTCACAGGTGCTCAGTTGTTTGCACCAAAAACACCTTCATACTTTTTGTCCACCAGTAAATGTTTTACATGCCTCAGACTAGAGCTGCCATCCTACTGTGACCTCCCACATTGTCACTAATGGCTTCCCACTACTTGTCTTGCAGAGTTCATTCGTGTCAGGTGGATAGGGTTGTCACAGTCACGATTGTCTTGTCTCTATTTGTCTTTACTCTGAGATTTTAAAGCTTATAATGTCACAAAGGTGATTTCTTTGAAGGATATGAATCAAGACCATATGTCCAGTACATGATGTGCCCATACAGTAAGGAGAGGACGGGCAGGGTGCTGGCCCTGTTTCTCTGGAAGCGTGACGTCCCCGGTGACAGGAGGTTTGGCTTCTGGCTTGACTGCAGACTGGCCCGGGCTCTGAGGGGATGTGACCCACTGAGCCTGGCCGAGCCCCAGGCCCTGGCAATCTGCTAATCCCCAGGATACTACTGGGCAGGGCTGTGGAGCAACGCCTTGTATGTCATAGCATCAGGGGAATATCATGCCAAGAAAAAAAGCAGATAAACAAAGCAGTACATTAAGTACTAAGTCAGTGCTTTTTCAGGCCACACCCTCAGTTAATTTACCATTTTTGGATATTTATTAACAACTGCCACAGAACCATGTCAGTATTTTGAGTAGATTTTTTTTTTTTAAATGCAAAATGTACTTTGTAGAAGTACTGTGGTCAGACCCTGTCTTTTGAACCCATTGGATCTGCAGAATGTTGAAAAGCATAACCATTGATGGACGCAGGTGAGACATCAACTTAAAGAGTCTAAAACTATATCTTTATGATTGTATTGGGTTAACTATTTCAGTTGCTAGAGGCAGAAAATGCTATGTTGGGCAAAATATAAGTAATATTGTTGGAGCTGTAGTACTGACTATATTTTCACTGGACCACAACAGCGGGTACAGCCCTGACTGACTGATGGACTGACTGACTGGCTGACTGATTGACTTTCCCCAATGGCCGTTGCTCTTTCAAAATGAATTGGTGTCAACAGTTTCTAGTAGGGGGCATTTACAATCTGAACTGTTGACAACTAAATGCATGTGTTGCAAGATTTAGAGATTTTTTTTTTTTTTTTTTTACAAAAAAGAACATCTATTGACTTTTTGGAGAGTCTCCAGTGCTGCACTCACTCTTTCTAGCAGCAGGTTATTACCCAGACAGAGGCTGTGCTCTGTGTGAGAGACAAAATAAAAAATATATTGTTTCTCTTCGAACTTTCTCTGTGGGTGATCAATTTAGAGTAAATATAGCTGAGAGATCAGATAAAGAGCTGAAACCAACTGACACTAGATTGAAACCCACTGACACTAAACCGAAACCAGCTGATACTAGAATGAAACCAGCCGATATTAGACTACAACCAGTTGACACTAGGCTGAAATCAGCTGATACTAGGCTGAAACCAGCTGACACTAGACCAAAACCAGCCAATACTAGACTGAAACCAGCTGACACTAGACAGAAACTAGCTGAAAGAGGCTCAAAAGCTTAATGCAGCTGAGGGAAAACTCACAGTTGGTAATTCTCCCTGTGTTTGTTTGACACCTTTCACATTACATTACACTAGGCTTGAAAATCCCATATTTGGTGCATTGAGTAGCTCAGTTGGTTGAGCATCCGCCCAATATGCAGAGGCTAAGGTCCTCGCTGCAGTTAGCCCCGGTTCAAGTCCCGCATCGGACAGCCCTTTGCTGCATGTCATTCCCCCTCTTTCTGCCTCCCCATTTCCTGTCTCTCTCTACTGCACTGTCAATAAAGGCCCAAAAAAATAATTAAAAAACAGATCCCGTATTTTAGAAATTGATATTTCCATGCATATTTATATTATAAAGCCCGTTTGGGTTCTGTATTGATACTGTGAAAGTATCAAAGTGTTCAGTCCACAGAGAAATGCACGTCGCCTGTATTCAGAAACTGCAGACAAGCAGTCACCACCCTTAGCCACGTCCCCAGCACTGCCCATCTGTATCCACCATCCGACCTTGCAGTATTTAGTTTCTCCAGGTGTTTACCTGAAATCTGCGCACACGCACACTCAAATGCAAGCATGCGTGCGCGCATGACCTGACCTGGCTGAGATTGGAGATCATTTTACGTGGACAGACTGATCCTGGTTTTTGTGGGAACAAATTACTTTAGTCCAACCAGGCTTGGTTATAACTCTGAGCGTCTGGTTTTTGAAACCAATGAATCTAATAAAGAGACAGTCAGGGGTTATGCTTCATAAATAACATTTTATTAAGAGCTTCTTTTGCCATATGGCCTTCTTCTGTGTGGTTCAAGAAATATATTAATTTTACATTTCAAGCAGTAGGTGTAAATTACTTGCATGTCACCAGTTAGGGCTTGACTTGGTTATTTTGAATGGCCATCGAATATTTGTGCTCTAGTCATATTCAAAAGGCATATTAAAAAGATGAGCCATGTATTCAAATATAACATTGTCAATTGTAGACATATTTAATATTCATTAACAGTTGAAGCCTTTCAGATTTGAATTATTTTTTCTTATTTCCATTATTGCATATCATGTTGGTCACAGTCTTTAAACCTGTGAGGACACGTCACAAACAAGCCCATTAAGTCCTGGACAGGAAATCACTGCAGTAGCTCCATTGTGATATACTTGTCAATGATGCTCCTTCACCTTTGTTCAGCTCTGAGTACATGAGCAGAGCTTCAAGGTCTGCTGCAGGGGAGATTGTAGCTTCACTAAACAAGGCTGCGCCTCTGCACAATCTGCCTTTAAAGCTATTAAAAAGTGGAATAGGCTCTGTGTCAGTCTGAAACCTGCACATACTTTTTTATTTGCTCTTCTCATGTTAGAAAAATAGATTTTAAGTAACCAGTCTTGTCAGCAGTAAATTGACATTTTGTTGAGCTCTATTTATTACGTGGGATACACATATGTTCTATTTTGCTATGTATATTGTATTTTGTGTTTGTGCATGTGAAGAGTCAGTGGTCAGTACTCTCACCTTCAAAGGGCTGTTTGAGGGTTCAGACTTGGTTTTAAGGTTCATGTTACAATCAGGTCTAGATCGAGGTTTAGGCTTAGCTTAGAGTTAGAGTTAGGCATTATTTTTAATGGTTAAGGTTAAGAGCTAGGTGTTGCATTATGTCAAAGAGTGTCCTCACAACTATATAAAGACCAATGTGTGTGTATGTGTCTTGTGTGTGTGTGTGTGTGTGTGTGTGTGTGTGTGTGTGTGTGTGTGTGTGTGTGTGTGTGTGTGTGAGGATGCTGTCCCTAGATGCTGCCATAAAAGTGCAGAGTCAGCTGTAATAGTCACCCCCCACCCCCTCCCTCCAACCCCTCCTCCTGAGATAAAAGCTGCCATATTCTCTCTTTATATTCACTCACTATAAACAACCAGAGAACAGTGTTGTGTTGTTTCTTTCTGATGTCTGATTTTCTTCCGCTGATCCTCACATCATGTCATGTGTCATTCACCAGTGTCAGTAACAGATTATATTCACTGTTGTTTTGTCTGTCCAAACCTCTTCAGTCCATTCAGTCATCCTCACCTGAGAATCAATCATAAATATTATTGACACCATAGTCTTCCTATTGTGACATCATCAGCTGTAAATTTCCACTTGTGCACAGGAAATTTCTTAAGTAGGCAGTTGGCATAGTTGTGTAGTTAACGGTTAATAAATGCATAATTAAATATGTATTAATATTAATAGAGCAAAAAAAGCTTAGTAAAAGTTTAGACATGTTTGTTAAATTCATTAAATGTGTTTGTAATTCTGTTTTAAACAAATAAGAAACTCAATCAGTCTATGAATTGTTGACAAGTTTCTGATAATGAATATCTTAATATAAGATCATCTCTTTATGATATAATTGCATTTATTTTCAAGAAAAGGTCAACACCAGTAAAAAAAACAGTTTGATACCTCAAAACATGTTTATGGCAACATACCACTAGGAACAAGTTGCTGAACTGTCCACTTACATTTTCACCTACACTTAAGACACATTTCAGCAAAGTCACAGTGAAGAAAGAATATTTTATCATGAATCCGATTTTTCATTTTCTGTGTCACTGTCACTAACAGCTAGAGCTTCTGTGCATGACCTCAAGTGTAAAAATGTCATTATAATGGCAACACATTCATATTCTTGATTGCAGTTTTGCTAATACAGAGAGGTCCTCAGAGCGCACTCTGATATACTGCAGACCAGCAGTATCTTTAAACCTGACTGTTGACCCACATGACATTAACCAGCACACTTCAGCCAGCACCTCTGTCTAAAGCTCCTCTCAGTTCCAGAGCAACGGCAATTTGTGTGTATTTTAACCATTTCATGGTTGCAGGAACAGAACAGACAGGGATACAAAGATATACATTGCCTCTTTATGTTCTTTCAGACAAATTGATATCCAGACATCTGTCCGAGGAGGACACACACATTACCCAGTGTTTATGGACTAATCAATGAAGGCTTCCAGTTTAAGGTTGATATATGTTCAATGTGGAAAACATTTCCCAGCAATCAGTAATAATATCCCTTATAACTTCTGTAACATCAGAGGAACCTCCAAGCTAAGGACTCATGTGACTTCATGAGAATAGAGTCAAATAAGTGGCATTATATTGTTTCGAATTTAAATAAATATGTTTTCATGATAATTGTTGTTTCTCGAAGTCTACTGACTAGGGCTGCCGCGATTAGTCGCCATAATCGACAACGTTAACTATGAAAATGCGTTGACGTCAATATTTTACGTCGCCAAATTGTTTCCCATACATTGATTATTAACCACCATCTCTCCACTCTCTCTGCTCTCCGGGAGAGGCAGGGCTGCAGGTACACAGCACACGCACACACACACAGAGCAAACAGCATGGCAGAGGCTGCACTGGACACAGAACCAGGTGAAATACGATAACTATCACCAGGGCTGTTTCTAGCTTTTTGGGGGCCCTATGCAAGATGCTGTTTGGGGACCCTATTTTGTCAAACTAAGATTGGGGGATTCCAAACCCTTTAAGATGAACCGTGGAGATGCATCAATTTGTTACACTTTAAGAGAAATTGGGAAACTCTCTCTCTTGAGAAAACTCTCTCAAATTCAAATTAAATATCTCAAGTTTACCCAAGCAATTTCAACCTACAGAAAATGATAATAAAAGGTAAACAATGAGGCTCCTCTATGTCAATAAATGCAACAGATGCAGCATTTTCCTCAAAAATGTTTATTTTAAATTTTGAGAACAAAGTTCTTAAAGATGAAACTAAATAAAAGTCCTCTCCCCTCCCACCTAAAACAATATGAAAATAAATAAATTGGCTGGCTCTGCTTGGACTGGAGCTCCAAAGTATTTCCGAATTGCACCTGCAAAGACAAAGCTCCTTAGGTTACCAAGAAAAATTGATCATAAGCATATATTCATATCATATAATTTCAGTTGTTGCACTAATACAGGAATTCATAATCTGTTTTTTAAAAATAAATATATAACCATACATTTCAATATACAGTGTCCCTTTCAAGCATGCACCCAATTTCAAAGTTGTCACTTTCAGCCTTTTTCTTCTTTCATCTGCACATTGTACTCTTTAAAGTAATAAAAACAATGATAAATTACTGATGAGCACTATATGAAATAGAGGGAATATTTTTATTATCTTAGATCTCTCTTAACACAGTGATCATTCAAAATTCATAGTGCTTTATGAATAATCCA
>NW_019174574.1:367210-408548 GCF_002260705.1 Seriola dumerili | reverse complement strand
CTGCTGTACTACCATACTACTTGACTACGGACTGACTACTGACTACTACCAATAATAATAATTACGATACACAGGGCTAATAATAATACATAAGTTATATTTATTGAAGAGCACGACTTCACATTATAGTTGGTCCTATAAAATGACCAAAATTTCAATACAAATAATCATAAAACCAATCTGTCTGGACAATAATTTAAACATGCATAGACAAAAGAGTCTATGACTGAAAGGTGCGACACCCACTGGACAATGATATCGCAGACATTCGCAAACATTTCTGCCAAGCAAACGACCCTCCTCCAAAAGTGTAGATGTTACGAGGCTGGTGCCAAAACAAAAGTGCTCCTGCAGCCTGTCAAATAATCTGACACAACGGGTGTCAGCTTCAGTCAATCAGTCCTACACGCACAGTCCATCAATGACAATTTCATTTTAGCTATATCGTAGAAGACACACATTGTATAAAGCGGGTTTATTTGCATAAACAGTCCTAGCCAGTCTAGCTGAGCTACCATATTGTTTGGATTTAAGCTGAGGCTTGCGGAGTTAGCTCAGCAGGACAAAAGTTAGCAAAACCTTGCCAAAATTGACAAACCATTATAGCTAGCCAGCCCTTCACCCTCAATTGAATAATACATCAATTAACAAAATGCCTTACCATTTTTTCCTGTGAGCGTTTTTCTCTGCCATTTTCTTATTTTTTCTGACCAGAGGGGATATGTCCTTTTTAATACCTATGATACCGTTACTAAACGCTAGCCTGACTTCTCCTCACTTGAACTGCTGTCAGTCATTCCAGAAGAGTAGTAGTGGATAGAGGATCTGTTGGTAATCAAAGTCAAAATCATCATTAGGCCTGTCAGGCAATGAGTGATGTCTGCGACAGGTTTGATGGGATGACCAAAGATCCTCTATCCATCTTACTTCTCTCTGGAATGACTGACAGCAGTCAGTGAGGGAGAATAACCCAGTAGCGTTGTAACGGTATCATGGTATTAAAAGGACATATCCCTCTGGTGCAGAAAAAATAAGAAAACTGGCGAAAGAATACGCTCCAGGAAAAAAAGTGTAAGGCATTTGTTAATGATGTATATTCAATTGTGGGGTGAAGGGGTAGCTATAATGTTTGTCAATTTTTGAGCAGGTTTTGTGCTACTTTTGTCCTGCTGGCTAACTCCGGCAAGCCTCACGCTAAATCAATACATTGGGCTAGCTCAGCTAGTAGGGCTAGGACTGTTTGTATGCAAATAATACCCAGCTTTATACAGTGTGTGCTTACGAAATAAGCTAAAATGAAATTGTCATTTGAATGGACTGTGCTGTAGGACCTGATTGACTGAAGTGACAACCGTTGTGTCAGATTATTGCAGCTGCAGAGGCATTTTGTTTTTGGCAGCTCCAGTAACATTACACTTTGGGAGGAGGTGTGTTGTTGGGCAAATTGTCTGCGATGTCTGCGATATCATTGTCCAGTGTGGTGTCGCCTTTCAGTCATAGACCTCCTATGCTGTTAAATATTGTCAGATCAGATTTTTTTTATGATTATTTGATATAATTTTGGTCATTTTATAGGCCATAATGTGAAGTGGCTTAATAATTAATTATTATTATTATAGCCCTGTTATCGTTATTATTATTTATTGGTAGTAGTAGTAGTAGTAGTAGTAGTAGTAGTAGTACAAGCAGTGGATTATTCATAAAGCACTATGAATTTGAATGATCACTGTGTTAAGAGAAGATCTAAGATAATAAAAATATTCCCTCTATTTCATATAGTGCTCATCAGTAATTTATCATTGTTTTTAGCAAAGACAAAGCTCCTTAGGTTACCAAGAAAAATTGATCATAAGCATATATTCATATCATATAATTTCAGTTGTTGCACTAATACAGGAATTCATAATCTGTTTTTTAAAAATAAATATATAACCATACATTTCAATATACAGTGTCCCTTTCAAGCATGCACCCAATTTCAAAGTTGTCACTTTCAGCCTTTTTCTGCTTTCATCTGCACATTGTACTCTTTAAAGTAATAAAAACAATGATAAATTACTGATGAGCACTATATGAAATAGAGGGAATATTTTTATTATCTTAGATCTCTCTTAACACAGTGATCATTCAAAATTCATAGTGCTTTATGAATAATCCACTGCTGTACTACTACTACTACTACTACTACTACTACTACTACCAATAATAATAATAACGATAACAGGGCTAATAATAATAATACATTATATTTATGAAGCACACTTCACATTATAGGCCTATAAAATGACCAAAATTAATACAAATAATCATAAAAACAATCTGATCTGACAATATTTAACAGCATAGGAGGTCTATGACTGAAAGGCGACACCCACTGGACAATGATATCGCAGACATCGCAGACATTTGCCCAACAACACACCTCCTCCCAAAGTGTAATGTTACTGAGCTGCCAAAACAAAATGCTCTGCAGCCTGCAATAATCTGACACAACGGGTGTCACTTCAGTCAATCAGTCCTACAGCACAGTCCATTCAAATGACAATTTCATTTTAGCTATTTCGTAAAGCACACACTGTATAAAGCTGGGTTTATTTGCATACAAACAGTCCTAGCCAGCTAGCTGAGCTACCCAATGTATTGATTTAGCTGAGGCTTGCGGAGTTAGCCAGCAGGACAAAAGTAGCAAAACCTGCTCAAAAATTGACAAACATTATAGCTACCCCCTTCACCCCACAATTGAATATACATCATTAACAAATGCCTTACCTTTTTTCCTGTGAGCGTTTTTCTTCTGCAGTTTTCTTATTTTTTCTGCACCAGAGGGATATGTCCTTTTTAATACCATGATACCGTTACTAACGCTACTGTTATTCTCCTCACTGACTGCTGTCAGTCATTCCAGAGAGAGTAGAGTGGATAGAGGATCTTTGGTCATCCCATCAAACCTGTCGGCAGACATCACTCATTGCCTGACAGCCTAATGATGATTTTGACTTGATTACCCCACAAACACAAGCCACAGCTTCCCTGTCATTGCAGCTTAGTTTTGTTTATATCCTACATTGAATTTTTGAGCATATAAAAGCTTCACTAAACACATGAGGAGGCTTGGCTGGCTACAAATAAAGACAGGTAGTTTTAATTCTCCCAAAATGTATTGAGGCTGAACTTGCAGCTTGGGGGCCCCCTAGTGGCTGCAGGAGCCCTATGCATCTGCATAGCAAGAAACGGCAATGACTATCACTGAACTTTACTGTAAGTGCAATAAAAAGTAAAAGGCCAATAAGAAC
This sequence comes from Seriola dumerili, assembly GCF_002260705.1. Lineage (NCBI taxonomy): Eukaryota > Metazoa > Chordata > Actinopteri > Carangiformes > Carangidae > Seriola > Seriola dumerili. Next base: position 405,255 of record NW_019174574.1, on the reverse strand, counting down.
TTAATCAAACCCACCTGTTCAACAAGCAACAAACAGAAAATAGATATTTTCATCCATTTCCGCCAACAACTCCCAGAGTCTTTTACACAACAACATTGTGCTGGTTAAGCTAATAGCAAACTGTTAGGAAATGCTACAACAAAAGCTGTCTGTAGCAAGTCTAACTGATTATCTTAGTTTACCACAAATCTTAAAAAATGGCAGATTGCTGTAAACTAAGCAACTGGCAGAGACTAACCAGAACAATCAATTCAAATCCTGTTCTGAATTTATTCTTTTTAAGAAAGAACCAGAAATAGTCTGAGCTGGATCAATAAGTGTATGGATAAGATGAAGATAAATTCAGCTGGTTAATGTCTGGCTTTAGGAGGATGAGCACATCACAAGACAACAAGACCTTGTTTATAGTGTTATTTTGTGATTATCATTGTTTATGGCGCACAGTGAGCTCAGTCACAAACGTGAAGGATTACCTCATGTGTAAGTGTTGTTTGTTCATTAGTAGACTAATCTTTTGTCCTTATAGCTGATAAATACTCTCATAAAGTCATCTGCTGCTGCCTGAGAATTTATACTTAATATGTGTTTGAGAAAATGTCTCCAGAATCTGGGCTCATTGATCATACCAGAGTGTCACTTAGATTTTCTGGAGGAAAATCAATCATTGAAATGAATATCTACTGTATATAATATCAACTCGGTTCAGTCTAGTGTCAGCTGGTTTCAGTCTAGAGTTAGCTGGTTTCAGTCTAGTGTCAGCTGGTTTCAGTCCAGTATCAGCTGGTTTCAGTGTATGTAAATTAATTTATTTATGTAGACTGGATGAATTTTACTTTTAAACACAGCAGCTGAGAAAATCTATTGATTATTGTTGTTGATTCATTGTTTGATCATTTAGTCATACAAACGTTACAATGATCTATCAATGCCCACACAAGTCCTTACAGTTCAAATCAGTCTCACTTACAATGTGTGCCTCTTCATTATGTAGCGTTAACGCCACAATTTAGAATTTGCTCTTGTCAAATGGGGCACCAGTCCTCTGGGAGGACAACAATGAATTACTTCATTGATAAATTTATCAATCTCATATCAGAAGCCGTGACTTCTTGATTCAGTGGATCTCCAGTCTCTACGTCAAAAGAACACAACAGGACAACTGGGTGTAAATAAAGGAGTTTATTAACAAATCTACTGTCAACAGAGTAAATGCTATGTGTAATAATCATAAAGATGAAAATAATATTGAAATGAGCTGTGTGATGAGTTGGCAATGGTGGGAGAGTATATGTTATGGCTATGACACTATGGCTATACAGCTAATGATGCTATGTCTACGAATGAGATTTGGTAATTAAATATTACTATATTATGACATCAACCCAGTCATGAGCAGAAGGTTAAGACCAGCCTACTGTAGCTGGAGACCCTTGGCTGGAACCCAGGTGGCTGTGGTTGCTGTGGTAACCCTGGAGACACGGGATCTAGGTGGATTTTCCTGGAGGCCATGTCCCGTTATCATGGTGACGGATTCTGCCGGTGTCTCAGCGGTTCAGCTCTGTTGGAGTTTACCAGGAGACTTTCTGTCTCGGGCACTCTTGATTTCTGGTAGGCTTCCCTGCACCAGATGACTCTAAACTGTCAAAAATCTTCAAAAAGGAAAACTTGATAATAATTAAAAGTTACAAAATTACTCAGAGGCACTCCTTTTGTTTTGGTTCAGTTGGTCTTGACTCGGCTTATAAAAATAAAAGATTGCACATGTGCACAAAAAGAATGTTACTTGGAGCACATGGCAAAGAAAGAATAAAGGACGCGGACAAAACGATCAGGTGCAAAAATGGCTAAGAACCATGAGTTTGTGACTAGCAGCTTAGAGCTAAGAGTTTACACAGCTACAGAGCCGGGCTTTGAGCTGGGACTTTGAGCTTTGTGCTTTGGGCAGAGTGTGAATTGATCACAACTGTTTTATCCCCTGGGGGCTGGTGCATATTTCAGTGGCATCACCCATCTTCTCCTATTTTTGGAGAAGAGAGTAATTTTCCTCTGAACCTTTGAATAGTTTAATTCTAGAGTTTACCTATAAACTCGCACATCCATCTTCCAACATGATCATAAAACATTAAATGAAACAACATATAAACCTAATGGCACTAATAATGGGAGACAGGAATAATACAAATATCGATTTCATATTACATCCTTCAAACCTGGAGTTAATCATAATCGGGTTAGGGTAAGTGGTTAACTGATCAAACAACAATATAAACATTTCCTGAAGCTAATAGTCTATAAATGTGGATTACACAGCAGTTCTCAACTGTAATAATAATAATATGGACATTCTGGATGTCATGTAGTGTGTGTTACCTTGTGTAAAGGATGCTGACAGTATGGTCACATGAAGGATGTTGTCTTAAAGTCTACATGTTACTTTTAAACCATTTCATAGGTTAGAAGTTTGGGATTGAACTATTACATAGAAACATCTCATGAGCTACAGAACAGTTAGATAATTATATATATTCTTCCTCAGATCTGTGTCTGTGAAGAGTGTTCTGCTGGTCACTGCTCAGGATTGGAATGTGGGTTTTAGTTTATGACTCTTATCTAGAGAGGGACAGAGGAAGGGAGGTTGGTGTGTATGTGTGTTCATGCATGGTGGAGAGAGGCCAGGATTCACACCTTAGTGATAATCAGTCCTTTTGGTGTTACTTGTCCTATATAAGAAATAATCAAATATCACTAGACAGAGTCTTATTGTTACAAACTGGAGATTTTGCCTATCTTTTCCAGTTTGTCTGGTGTCCACCCGTTGATCCTCTGGAGCTGACCCTTTGACCCATGGTCTGGTTCAGTGTCTCTATGACATGCTATCAGCATGGTCTGTTTGTGAGAGAGGGGTCCTTTGTCTCTGTTTCCTGTCAATTTGATAGTTTGATGGTTGGAAGAGTAACAAAGTGTAAATTTTCGGTCCATAACTCTGCATGTCCTTATAATGAACTACTTTAATGGCTTGTGACTGATGCCAGGCCAGGTATGTACGCTACAGTTATATCTCAAAGGAATCCTTGCAGTTGCTAAATTAGGGATCAAAGAAAGAAGAGCTGAGCTCCCACTGTATATACTTAGTACTAGTGAGTTCCATGGCACCATTGCTTCTTGGTCAACTGGACTGTAATTTGGAATTACAGAAATACAAGTTTAAACTCCAAGTTTAATTTTTTTTTTTACAGTTCACTCAGATATTGTTGCATCTATATTTACCTCTGTGTACGCCACACTTGTCATTTTACAGGATGCATGTGAAACTAGTGCAAAATTATTCCTTTTGTCAGCTCAAAGAAAAAAAACAGACATGCAAGTGTTTGACTTGGAATATCCCCAAAGGAAAACATTTCCAGTGTTGGAGGAAAAATGGTCTGGGTCCAGGCCAGAGACTAAGTCTAGACCTCTTCACCAACACTTAAGTTTCTACAAAACTACACTTTTACTGGATTCAAAAAGATTAAAAAAAGAAGTCACTGGAGATGATCAGTGTCTAATGCAATACAATTTATTCTTTCACAAGAACAAAAGTGAGATCAGATACAGATCCGAACTGAAGACAGAGAGCCTGTGCACAATCATATATAGTTCTTTCCTAGGTGGGTTTTCCACATATTTTCTAAAATGAACCTGTCACCGCCTTGGGAGCAATGATGTCCATTCCTGTGTGGAATTCCCCAAACCAGGCCTGCCAGGGTACCATAGTAGGATGAGGTGTCCGGAAGCCCTTCGTCCACCCTATCTAAGACTCCCATGCCAAGGCGTGTCGTAGAACCAGGCATCCAAGAGCCCCTCCACCACCCTAAACCTAAGGCCCTTGTCTATCCTCAATCTGGGCCTCGCCACGGCTGCTACTCCAACACCATTAGTCCAAGGGCTTTCAGACCATTTTTTTTTAAACTTTATTCCCTCCAGGTTCCATTCTGTAACAATCTTACTTCAGTAAAGACTGGTTCACATACAAATCTAACCTCAGTCTTAACATTTTAGTTTAACATTCAGTATATTTATAATGCATAGTATATTTTAGTGAAAATTTACTACAACACCAGCTTAAAACCCTCTAAAACAGCAACTAGTTCTCCCCCTGCTGAGTGCATTTAGAGAAGAAACCTCAAATCCCTCTGGGATTTCAAGTGGATAACAGCCCCACACCTGCACACAAAGAACTCAAACATATGTCTCACTGCTCTATTACTACTTCAACAGCTCCTTCTGTTCTCATTCAGACTGCTTCTCTCTTAGCTGATTAAATCCTCTGAAGGTTCACATATAAGTGTGATCAAACTGTAGGTCATATTCCTCCAACACACTGAACTTCAGCTGTCCACTTGGTAATGCTGATATTATCTGTACCTGTTCATTTCATGGATTCACACCTTCACCAGAAGCAGCTGGATATGGTCTAAATTGTCATTTTCTATTGTTCAATTTATTCTCTTCATTTAAAGTTCAATGGCTAACAAAATGAACTACATTGCATTATATTTATACCATTTGTCTAAGTTAATCCTAAAAAACATGATCTCTATTTGAACACTGCCATAAAAATAAAGTGGTTTGAAGTGTTAACAATACAAATGAGAGAACTCTTGACAATAGAGCCCCAAGACTCAACAAACACCTAACACTGTATGTAAAGGCCCTTATCCACTGCATGATCCCAGCTTGGCTCAACTCCACTCTACTCACCTTTTTTTGTTTGTTTCCATTGGCTACCTGTTACTTTTCTGGTATCACCTCCGCTGAGGTTTGAAGTGAGCTGTGGTGACCTGAAACCACTGCAGACTGCAGAATTATATTTTCATTATCTCTCCAGCCACTGCAGGTCAAAGCCACTCACTCTATGCTTTTCAGAACATCTGGGAAGATTAATAAAAACTGATGTTAAAATCATGTAAACTTCAGCTTTAATACACTCATTAATACACTCCTAAAGACTTGGTGCTATCGCCTTGACTCCTCTCTCGCACTCTAATCCTCTCCTCCACCTGCACCTTCCACTTGTGGCCGAGAACTAGGCCTACTTTCAGTCCTGACACATTAACCATATCTCGTATGTAACATGAATAACTTTTTTTTCCCCATGTTAGAACAACTAATGATGTCTGCACTCTGCACTGTTTCAATCGAATAAGTCGGATGAAGTCCAGCGACAGGTAGAAAACCACAGTTCGAAGGATATCAATAACACAACTACAGAGGGGGAAGAGGAGACTACAAGAGGGGATGCAGCTGAGACTGAGGTGAATAGGCCAGTCTGAGAGAGAAATATGGAGCAGAAAACTAGAGTTAAATGGCCGAGGGCAAATAGCAAGAAAGAATGGGAGTCAGACAATAGAGATTTGTCAGTAATTTTAAGCAGACTAGGAGAAAATGCAAGCGATAGACTAGAGAAGATGGGGAATATAATCTACTCCTATGGTGCAGAAAGATTTGGGGTGCAAGACAGAAAGAGGGTTAAAAGAGCACAGTTAGTTAAGTCCAGACAGCAAAGGGAAATGGAGAAATTAGTTAAGGAAAGAAGACAATTAAGAAAGCAGTGGAAAAGGGCAACAGAGGAAGGGGGGGGGTTAATGTGTTACAAGAAGAGTTGAGAAGCAGGCTAGCAGTACTTAGAAGGGCTGAATATCTTAGGAAAAAGAGAAAGAAGAAAGAATATGTAAGAACAGCGTTTTACAGGGACCCTTTCAAGTTTGTTAAAGGATTGTTTAACCAGGAAAAGGGAGGACAGCTTAAGGCAACAAAGTCAGAAGTAGAAAAGTATCTAAGAAACACGTATTCAAATTTTGAGCAGAATAGAGTAGTAGGCCTTCCACCTGACATGCCACCATTAGGAAAGATAGATCATGAGATGGATGTTAGACCACCCAGGTGGAAGGAGGTTGAGGAGGTAGTCAGGCGTGCAAAGGCTTCTTCGGCCCCAGGGCCAAATGGAGTCCCCTACCGGGTTTATAAAAGCGCACCTGATATCCTAAAGTTTTTGTGGAGGCAATTAAGAATAGTTTGGGAGAAACAGGTTATTCCCAGAGCATGGCGTAGGGCAGGAGGTGTTTTTATTCCAAAGGAGAAGGAATCCTCAGACCTGAGTCAGTTTCGAATGATCTCTCTCCTAAATGTGGAGGGGAAGATCTTCTTTAGCATAGTCGCACGGAGATTAGCTAGTTATTTAGAAAGGAATAGCTTAATAGATACTGCAGTACAGAAGGCAGGAATACCAGGTTTCGCAGGGTGTTTAGAGCACACTAGCATGATTTGGCATCAGATTCAGGCAGCCAAGACAGAGAAAAGAGACTTGCATGTCATATTTTTGGATTTAGCAAATGCGTTTGGTTCAGTGCCACATAGCCTTATTTGGGAGGCATTTGATTATTTTAGAGTGCCTGGAGTAGTGGTTAATTTAGTAAAGTCATATTTCCAAGATATTAGACCATGCTCAAGTACAGCAGGCTTTACAACAGGACGGCAGAGGCTAGAAATAGGCATTATGGCAGGGTGCACGATTTCTCCATTGGCATTCACAATGGCGATGGAGGTAATAATTAGAGCTTCTAAGTGGGTTGTAGGTGGAGAGAGGCGGCAGGATGGGATGCACCTTACACCAATTAGGGCCTACATGGATGACATGACGTTGACAACTACAACGGTGCCATGTATGAAAAGAGTACTTGAGAGACTTAATAAAAACTTAAAGTGGGCTAGTATGAAAATCAAGCCTAGTAAGTCTAGAAGTATCTCAATAAGTAGAGGGAAGTTAAGTGATAGGAAGTTTGTAATAGACGAAGAGGAAATTCCAATAATTAGGGAAAGATCAGTAAAGAGCCTAGGTAGATGGTACAAGGCAGACTTGAATGACGGATAACAGGTAGTGCAGTTTCGGAAGGATGTTGCTGAGGGACTGGATAGAATAGATAAATCAGGGCTTCCAGGAAAGTTGAAGTTGTGGTGTCTGCAGTTCGGGTTATTTCCCAGGCTGATGTGGCCACTGTCTGTATATGAGATCCCATTATCTGCTGCAGAGAAAATGGAAAGATTAGTTAGCTTTTACATTAGGAAGTGGCTAGGTGTTCCTAGATGTTTAAATATGGTGGCACTGTATGGGAAAGGCATACTTCAGCTCCCAGTAACTAGACTAGTGGAGGAGTTTAAATGTACCAAGGTTAGGACAGAGCTCCTGTTATCTGGGAGTAAAGATGTGATAGTTAGTAAGGTGGTTCCAAACCTAATCAAGGGGAGAGAGTGGAATCCAAGAATGGCAGTGCAGGAGGCGGAAGCAACGCTCAGGCATACAGAGATTGTGGGTAATGTCCAAATAGGCCGGGGAGGCTTGGGGCTTGGCCCAGGCAAACCGGTGTGGAGTAGAGCAGGTCCCAAGGAAAAGAGAAAGCTAGTTGTGGAACAGGTTCGTAGACAGGAGGAAATATTAAGGGGTGCAAAGGCAGTGGCTCAGGCTAAGCAGGGACAGTCTGGGTGAATTGGAAGGTGTAGACAAGAAAAAGCTTAGCTGGAAAGAGCTGTGGAGTATGGAGGAAAGTAGTATTAGATTTTTGATAGGGGCAACTTATGATGTATTGCCAACTCCCCAGAACCTAAAACTCTGGGTAAATGGAGACCCGTTATGTTCATTGTGTTCAGGTACTGCAACTTTAAAGCACATTTTGTCAGCCTGTAAAGGTTAGTCTGTCGCAAGGCCGGTATATGTGGCGACATAACCAGGTTTTAAAAAGCTTAGCTGCAGGAATTGAAGATTTACGGAGGCAGGCAAATTTAGGAGGGTCTAAAATAAAGAGAGTTGCAATCAAGTTTGTTCAAGAGGGAGAGAAAGTTGGTAAGACAGCAAGGAGGCAAGGCAGCTTAGAGGATGCTTGTGATTGGGAAATGCAGGTAGATTTAGGAGGAAAGCTTGTTGTTCCCCAGGAAATAGCCAGTACAAAGCTAAGGCCTGACATAGTCTTGTGGTCTAGGAGTAGAATGAAAGTATATTTCATAGAGCTGACTGTTCCGTGGGAGGCTTCAGTTGAAGAAGCATATGAAAGGAAAAAGCTCAGGTATGTAGAGTTAGGGGCAGAAGCAGAGCAGTGAGGATGGAAAGTTAGGATTTGTCCAGTGGAAGTAGGATGTAGAGGATTTGTAGCAAGGTCTGTTGTCTCTTTGGTGAAGGAGTTAGGAGGAAGTGGACAGAGTGTGAGGAAAATAGTAAAGGACATGTCAGATGAGGCAGCAAGATCCAGTCAGTGGATTTGGATGAGAAGAAATAATGGTAGTTGGGGGCCCAGCAGGGTGAGCACTTAGGATAGATAGACTCTTAGGAGAAGCAAGGAAGAAATCCAGGAAGAGGAAGTGTCTTTAAGTGGGGGGTGTGGCCTGTGTGAGCCTCTTTGAGACCATGCGGTTAGTCCAGGTGAGGTGGCCTACATTGTTTGGTTGCATTGTTTGAATTGGTTTGTAGTGTGTCTTTGACTGTTTAGGTGAGTTTGTTTGTTTTAGGTGAGTTGTTGGAGACTAGGGGAGTAGGGGGAGGTAGAGCACAGCCTAATCCGGCGGGGGAGAGTTTAGTTTAAAAAAAGGCATCTCTCCTTGACTCTACCTCCCTCATTCAAAATGGCCGCCACTTTCTCCAACTGGTTAGGGGAGTTTGTTTGCTGAATCTGCTAGTGTGTTTTGTCCGAGTTGATGATGTTGTTTGTGGTAGCATAGGCAAGATAAAGGAAAATAGTCGTGGTGTGAGGAGCAGTGATGGCTGGCATTAGGGGAGTGACTCTGGGACGCCAGTGATCACTGTCTAGCCTCCTGGAGGACCAACTAGACGAAACACTGGTGAAAGGAGGTTCCCACCTGATGACCCCAAAGACATGTTAGTTATCACTGCTCATTAGTCTGTGTAGCCAAATTAATACTTATCATAGGACTTAGGATGTTAAGCTTAGGGAGCTATTCACTGAGTCTGGTCCATTTTCTGTAGCACAAGTTTCTTGTGTTTACCTTAAATTCACCTGTCCTTGCGATTCTCCTCCTTGTGAACTCTCTTTTTAAAGTAATCTGTGATTTGAGACATATCTGCAAAAAAAAAAAACATACACGATGGGATGTAACATTAATTTAGGGAAACTTTTCAAGAAGCTGGGTATGCTTGGATATAAAAGAGATAATACTCATCTGTAGGGTTGCCACCTTTTATGTGAAAAGAGGTGGCAACTGGTTTGGTTCTACTTGACATTACATTATTTATAGAATTTTTTAGAGAGGCGGAGGCATCCTGTATTGAATCAAAAGCAGCATTTTATTTTCAAATACAGGATGATCCGGTATTATACAGGACAGGTGGCAACCTATTCACCTGTTTGAAGAGCTGCAAAATCAGGTCACCGCCTCCTTCTGCAGGCTGAAAATCCAGCGCGTTTGTATTCTTCTTCTTTGGCAATTTCAGATGGCTCTGCCTGATGCACAGATTACGATATAAATTGCCGTAGTGGCATACAGCCGCAATTGCAGTTACAAACTTCAAATCCACCTAGTACCGAGAAAACAAGTACTAGAATTTTGTTAGGAGGCAGAGGCGGGACGAAATTTGACACAGGAGGCCCCCTCCCAATTCTCTATGCAGGAAAAACCCTGTATCTGCAGTGGAAAAAGAAGCACCTGGTACCAAAAGCAAGTAGATTTGAGTCGAGGCGAGTCTGTACCATGCGGTGTAAATTACAGGATAGTTACATTTCATTACACTGCACAGGTGGTTTTATTTTTCTGGTAAGACAACAGGAAGAACCTTTTTGGGCAATATATTGGAATAAAGACTGAAAGGATTAATTTACCCACAACACACACACACACACACACACACACACACACACACACACACACACACACACACTCACACACACTCTCACACACACACACACACACACACACACACACACACACACACATTGGTCTTTCTGTAGTTGCGGGGATGTATTCCCTGACCCAAACACTAGCGTAAACCTCTTTCTAACCTGAACCTTAAAACCAGGTCTTAACTATAAATAGGGCTGTGACAATAACACTCTCCACGGGTTGGGCTCATTACTGTCTTATTGCTAGTGAGAGTTACAGGAGTGCATGTTTTGTGTTGGGGATACATTGCTCTATCACAGCGGTAAGAAAAGATCCCTACCGTCCCAGACCCAACCATCAACACCCCTATGAGGTTGTAAGGACCAGCCAAAATGTCCTCACAACAATAGTTTTAAACCATCATTCCCCATCATTACCACCATTCCCTAGCCCCTAACCGCCTGTACAAACGCTGGTTGTGTCACTGGCAGGTTCAGATTGTTATAAGCCTCTACCAAAATTATGGATAGCTACAAAGGTAAATCTTAGTAGTAGTAATATCCTTTTTGTTTAACCAAAAACAGTTATATCATTAGTTTTAAGACCACCAGACTCCATTGACACAAATTATAATTTTATCTTGCAGAACACAGTAGTCACTAGTCTACCGTTTCCTCGATCACCAGGGCTGATCATAGGCTCTTAAAAAAGCAGAATATGTAATTATAACAGACTAATTAATGTGTGTAGTGGTCTATGTAGTTATACTGCAGCCTGGTGTCATTTTAGGGTGATTCAGGTCCGGTCCTCTGCCCCACCCACCCGCCACCACCCCACATACTGTTGAATGGAAAATACGAAACTATTTGTAATTAGTTGAGCATGTTGAAAAGAGGGCTGCGCATTGTCACATTACAGCAGTAAGATGTGTATTGAGTTGGGGCTTGGGATTGATGAGAACAGCAGGATCACATCCTTCATCAGGTGCTGCTGGGAGAGTTTATTGAGCGACTCGTAGAGGAGGACATTAATTTGACAGGTGTCGGCCTCTTGGCAATACTGCTCTGTCCTTATAACTGTTCTCTGCCAGTCGCCTTGTTAGACACATCGCCAATGACAGATCACAGAAGGTGACATGACCAACACCAGGACCATGACCCCTCTGTTTCAACCGCCTCACTTAAGCTCTGTCCACAGGAAGGGCAGGGTTCAGGTCTGGGTCTAGTTAGTTTGTAACCCATCAACAGTACCACCAGGTTATACTGGTCATATACTTTGTAAATACTGTCACACTAGGGACCAGGGTTGCATCAACAGTCCTGTCTGTGATTTAAGTGTAACCCAGGTACAACAAAGGGTTAACTGTTAATAATGTGTTATTGTAATGTTACTGTTTATTCTGAATGAGTGTAGAAATAATCAGCCACTCAGAATGCATAGTTCACTAAGTCCCGCCCTAGCTGAACATGATTGACAGGTCACTACGCACCTGCGTAATCGGGTCGCGTGTGTGAGACAGAGAGACATGTAATGGCGGAGGAGAGAAACAAAACGGATGAGTAACATTGAAAAAAAGTTATTATTAGTTAAGCTTAAAACCGCTACAAGCTTATAAAACAACACAGAAGACAGCGGAAGTATTAGCGAGCGGGAGTTGGAAAGCCCCGTTTTTCTTTTCCTTCTATCTCGGTCAGGTCTTATGGACAGCGAAAGAACCACTTCTGAAGATCTATCCGATGGCGAGCCTTCCAGCCTGATTATACTTGGAGTACAGGATCAACTCATCGAAACACTTCACCTGGTGGTAGGGTGGTGTTAGTCGCCAGGACTGCACACATATCCACAGGAAGATAACTATATCCAGGACTGTAACAGGAACAGTTACATCTAAGGAAACTAGAGGATTGACTGGACAAATATTGACAGTGATCACAGGACACAGACTCTATTGACTATCAAAACAAACTAAAGACTTTAACTTTAAAGGGCCCATTTTTATTTTTATTTTCATTGTTGTTATTTACATGTTGTGAATTATCACTCAAAATTCAACTACTAAAGTTACATTTTGAAAAGTACCCTGTTTGTGCTTCATTTATGGTTATAGCAGTCTATGTTCCTTAGCTCCTCACGAACCTAGAGTTAAGTGTAATTTCAGGAGTGGGTTACATGGGTTACAAAAAACATGGCGAGCCAGCCAGGAGCTTTGTGAATGGACTGTAACCATACATGAATGTCACATTTAGTTCTATGCACAGAATAATTTGAATTGCAATTTTTGTACTTTAGTGTTTTTCTAGTTCAAATTTAAAAATTTAAGGTTGAGAATAAGGGTTCTGGGAATTCTATCTTAAAATGGAAATTGTTGAGACAGAAGGTATTAAAGTGCTAAATTCACTCATAGTTAGTGGGTTGTCTTATACCCCTGTAGATGAGGAGATTTTCGATCACCTTAAGCAGTATGGGCTAATTAGGAGGATAGTTAAAGTTGATAGTCCTGAATCTGAATTCCACAAACAGGCTATTATTGAGTTTGAATCAGGTGAATCAATACAGACTCTTAAAGCCATTCTACCGTTAGACAGGCCAAGTTCTGCAGATCCCAATATCATTCACCATGTGAAAACCCTGGCTAGTGTTTATAGCAGTAAGGCAGGCACTGAAATCACTCATACATTCCTGTCTGAGCTTAAAGGCATAGCCAAATTGAGTGGAAATTCATTCGAAGACATTCTGCGAGCAGAGTTAACTAGAATAACTGAAACCATGGGAGAACAGACACCAGCGGAGGAAGCTGAGGGAGAACATGCACCAACTTCTGTCCAACCACCAAGTGAAAAGTTGGTGACCTCTTCTCCAACTTCCAGAACTCTGCTTAATCTTCAGTCTGGTGAACTGAACCCAGTTGAAACTCAGTCTCATACTGAACGGAACATAGCTGCACAAGCTTCATCTGATGTAGGAGAGTCTATGAATAACTTTCACTTGTCTCCTGATCATCTCAGCACACCTGAAGTGCAGCGAGTGGTAGTGGAACACATTGTGAAAAGCACTGAAATTGCATCCCAGTTTCACTCACCTGTTAAACTGAGGCCTTTCTCAGGAAGAGTCCCTTGTCCCAACTATGAAGTTGACTATGACACTTGGCGAACTAATGTTGATTTCTACTTGAATGATCCCACTGTTTCTCATTCACAGTTGGTGAGAAAAATAGTGGACAGCCTCTTACCTCCTGCTGCTAACGTGGTGAAACCTTTAGGTTCCCAGACTACTCCACATGCTTACCTGGACTTGCTTGACTCAGCGTATGCAACTGTTGAAGATGGAGATGAGTTGGTTGCAAAATTTCTCAATACTCATCAGAACTCAGGAGAAAAGCCATCCAGCTATCTTCACAGGCTGCAGTCATCTTTGAATGTAGTTGTAAGAAAGAAAGCTGTATGTGCCAGTGACGCAGACAAACAACTACTCAAACAATTCTGTAGAGGGTGCTGGAACAATACACTGATTGCAACGCTCCAGCTAGAGCAGAGACAGAATAACCCACCAACCTTCTCAGAGCTTTTGCTGTTGTTACGCACAGAAGAGGACAAGCAAGCGGCTAAAGCTAGTCGAATGAAGCAACACCTAGGCTTCACAAAGGCAAAAGTTCAGGCTAACACGCAGGCTGTGTGTGGCAATGAGATAAATGATTATGATTTGCAAACCCAAGATAACACTATACCTTCAGCCATGGAGCAGATTAAGAAACAAATAGCCAACCTCCAAGCACAGATTGCAGCTCTCACAGTTTCCCCAGGAGAGAAGCCCGTGAAACCTAAAACACAAAAAACCCAGAAACCTAAACCAAAAGAAAACCAGCATATTCCTCAGAAGCTGTCACCATCCCAGTCCACACCATCAAGGCCTAGGCCATGGTATTGTTTTAAATGTGGGGAGGATGGTCATATCGTCACCAGCTGTAGCAACCCTCCAAACCCTACACTGGTTGATGCTAAGAGGAAAGAGCTAAAGGAAAAGCAGCAGGCTTGGGATAAGAAAAACGCTTCTGGAGACACTTCCACTTTAAACTAGAAGCGGCTCCTGTGGAGGGACGGATAGGAACCGACAGACAGAAAAGTCCCAACCGAAAGTTAAACACCGAAAACAAAGCAATACTCAAAGAACAGAGAGTTGAACAAACCAAAAATATCCCAAAAGGACTTATTGGACGGAAGAGTACTGCTAATGTCAAAGTTGGTGGAGTGGAGTGCAACTGTTTGCTCGATACAGGTTCGCAAGTTACAACTGTAACTCAATCATTCTACAATGAGCACCTGTCAGAACACAAAGTCAAGCCTGTGAGCGACATACTTGAAGTTGAAGGAGCAAATGGACAGCCTGTTCCATATGCTGGGTACGTGGAGGTGAGCATGAAGTTTCCTAAAGAGTTCATAGCCTCAGAACCTGAAATACAAACCTTAGCTTTGATTGTGCCAGATGTTCGCTCCAATAGCAGTGTACCAGTACTAATTGGAACAAACACTCTTGATCCTCTCTATGAGCAATACTGTGATGATGACACTCCTCAAACTACTGCATACTGTGGCTATGCACAAGTGCTCAAAATCCTGCAGTTACGGCACCAGCAACACTCCAGCGGCAGGCTTGGCTTGGTCAAACTCAGAGGTCGCATGCCTGATGTCATTCCAGCTGGTCAGAAAGTCATCCTGCAAGGATTTGTTAGTGCAAAAGTTGCAGGCAGTGAGCAATGGGCACTACTTGAAGAACCATCTGTTTCATCCTTACCTGGTGGAATCTTCACAGACCGTTGCCTTGTCACCACACCAACTCAGTATCCTTACAAGATACCTGTAATACTGAGAAATGAAACAGACCACGACATAACACTGCCAACTAACTGTGTCATTGCTGAGCTAACAGTAGCTCAAGAAATTGTGCAAGATACTTGCCCCAACAAAAAGTCAACTGACTTGGAAGAAGAATCCCCTCATTCTGACAGCTTGCAAGATCTCGCCAGCACTTCCAGTCAACAAAAGACAAAGATGAATTCAAACTTGAAGTTTGAGTTCAGTGATTCCCCAGTTCCTGAGGAATGGAAAACAAAAATAAAACAGAAGCTAAACGATTACTCTGATGTTTTTGCTCATCATGATCTCGACTTTGGTCATGCAACAAAAGTCAAACATCACATCAAATTGAAGGATGAAACGCCTTTCAAACAGCGGCCACGCCCCATACATCCACAAGACTACGAGGCTGTGCGACGGCATCTCCAAACTCTCCTTGATGCCGGGATTATCAGAGAATCAGAATCCCCTTTTTCGTCACCTATTGTAGTTGTCAGGAAGAAAAACGGTGACATAAGGCTGTGTGTGGATTACAGGAAACTTAACCTCCAAACAATCAGGGACGCGTACGCCTTGCCCAACTTGGAGGAATCCTTTTCTGCACTCAATGGAGCTCAATGGTTCTCAGTGATGGATCTGAAATCTGGATATTACCAGATCGAAATGGAGGAGAGTGATAAACAAAAAACAGCTTTTGTCTGTCCCCTTGGATTTTGGGAATGGAATCGCATGCCACAAGGAATAACTAATGCGCCATCCACATTCCAGCGCTTGATGGAGAAGTGCATGGGAGATATACATCTGAGAGAAGTGCTCGTTTTCCTTGATGACCTGATTGTCTTTTCCAAATCCTTGGAAGAACATGAAGCTCGGTTGATCAAGGTCTTAGATCGACTGAGGGAAAACGGCCTCAAGCTGTCGCCAGAGAAGTGCAGGTTTTTTCAAACCTCAGTACGCTACTTGGGACACATTGTGTCAAGAAATGGAGTTGAAACGGATCCAGAAAAAGTCAGAGCACTTAAGACCTGGCCGAGACCCCAGACTTTGAAGGAGTTGAAATCTTTTCTTGGCTTCTCCGGTTACTATCGGAGATTTGTGCAAGACTACGCCAAGATAGTGAAACCATTAACCAGTCTAACTGCTGGTTATCCACCAACCCAAAGGGGAAGCAAGCAAATCAAAACAGATAGCCAATACTTCCACCCTAAGGAACCGTTTGCTGAGAGATGGACTCCTGCTTGTCAGCAGGCATTTGAGGAAATCATCAGCAAGCTCACATCATCTCCTGTGTTAGGGTTTGCCAATGCCAAGTTACCATATGTTCTTTACACAGATGCCAGTACTACTGGACTTGGAGCGGCATTGTATCAAGAACAGGATGGACAGCTTCGTGTCATTGCCTACGCAAGTAGAGGACTATCACGCAGTGAAGCAAGATACCCAGCACATAAGTTGGAATTTTTAGCCTTAAAGTGGGCTATCACTGAAAAATTCCATGACTACTTGTATGGTAACACCTTCACAGTAGTAACAGACAACAATCCGCTGAGGTATATACTCACTACTGCTAAGCTGGATGCTGCCAGCTATCGCTGGTTAGCTGCCCTTTCCACCTTTACATTTGACATCACATACCGAGCAGGTAAACAGAACCAAGATGCAGATGGTCTGTCGAGAAGGCCTCATGGAGGGTTAACCAATGACAGTGAGTCACAAGGCGAAAGTAAAAGAATACATGAGTTTGCCTCTCATCATCTGAGTCCTGAAAGCAGCAGCTTTTGCTCCACAGAAACCTTCAAGGCAGCCTGTCAGAGCCACACTGTTTCACATGTGAAGGAGTACTTAACATCTCCTTGCTTGGTAGAGTCTCTTGCTATCCATCCAGAGGCCATTCCTGCTGTGTTTGAGGAGGAAGCATTCCAAGAAGGTCTTCTTACAGTCCCCAAATACAGTAAAGATGAACTAGCCAGACTACAAAAAGCAGACCCTGCCATCAGTAGTGTCATCAAACTGATTGAGTCGGGAGAACCTGTATCTACCAGCCTCAAGTCTGAGTCATCTGAGTTTCGGCTGATGCTCAGAGAGATAAGTCGTCTTGAACTGAAAGATGGTCTGTTATACAGGAGACGGCAGTGCGACAACAGACCAGTCTGTCAACTCGTCCTGCCACATGTATTAAGGTCATCTGTGCTCACCAGTCTTCACAATGAAATGGGACACATGGGAGTTGAGCGTACTCTTGAGCTGGTCAGAACAAGATTCTATTGGCCAAAAATGGCATCTGACGTTGAGACAAAGATCAAAAATTGTGAGAGGTGTGTAAAAAGGAAAAGTCAGCCAGACAAAGCTGCACCTCTGGTCAATATTCAAACCAGTAGACCCATGGAACTGGTATGTATGGATTTTTTGTCTTTGGAACCAGACAGTCATAACACCAAAGATATTCTGGTTATCACTGACCACTTTACGAAGTATGCTGTCGCTATACCTACAAAAGATCAGAAAGCCAGCACAGTCGCCAAATGCCTATGGGAGCAGTTCCTCAGTCACTATGGGTTTCCAGAACGCCTTCATAGCGATCAGGGACGTGATTTTGAATCACAAACCATAAAGGAGCTTTGTGCTTTGGCTGGCATTCGCAAAGTAAGGACAAGTCCATACCATCCCAGAGGAAACCCAGTAGAGCGCTTTAATCGCACATTGCTAAGCATGCTGGGAACTCTGCAGGTTAAGGACAAGACAAAGTGGCGTGAACATGTAAAGCCTCTCACTCATGCATACAACTGCACGAGGAGCGATGTTACAGGGTTTTCGCCCTATGAACTCATGTTTGGACGTCAACCCAGACTGCCCATTGACATTGCATTTGGGTTACCAGTCAGAGACAGTTCATCTACTTCACATTCAGAGTATGTGAAAAACCTGAAGTCTCATTTGAAGGAAAGCTATCAGCTTGCTACTGAAAATGCCAAGAAAGTAGCTGACAAGAACAAAGAAAGATTTGATTTGAGAGTGAGAGAGTCCACACTTGACATAGGAGACAGAGTTCTTGTGCGTAATCTGCGTCTTCGCAACAAACATAAACTGGCCGATCGATGGGAGTCAACAGTTTATGTTGTGCAGAAGAGAGCAGGGGACTTACCTGTCTATACAGTGTGTCCTGAAGGTCAGACTGGACCCCAACGCACCTTACATCGAGATCTACTATTACCTTGTGGGTTCCTCTCTGGATTAGAGGAAGAAAAAGTAACACCAAAACCTGGTCGTAGGCCGAGAACAAGGCAGACAACCATTCAGTCAGATGAGCAACCTTTATGTTCAGATGACGATGATGATGAAAGTTCATGGTTCTATCCAATGAAAATTTCTGAGATAGAGACAAAACTTTCAAAAGTCTCAGATACGTCTAAGATACAAAGGAAGACAGCATCTTCAAGTGAAATGCCTACTGGAGCTGAACACTTGCCTGTTAACTTGGACAACTTACCTGAAGAGGAACATCAGATTCTATCTGTGAACTCACCTGACCTGTCGTTGGTCGAGAACGATCCTAAATCTATGGAAATAAACCCTGCGGAACTGGAAGTTGAACAAAACTTACCTGTTGCAAATGAACCCGAGAAAAGCACAGAAAAGACTAATGATCAACTTGAAACAAGTGCAGTAAACAATACAGCTGAAGCTGAACTGGAAAAAGAGCAACAAACAGACACAATGGAACGACTATTGCCTGATTTATTTCAACATGAGAAACTTGCAGTACAACCAGAAGGAGAAACATCAAGTTTACAAAAGACTGTACAAACTGAAGAAACTCAGGATTGTATTTCTTTGTCAGGATCAGAGGATGAATCTCAGAGAGATGACCTCCAATCAGCCACAACTAGTGGTAAAGCTCCTGTTGAAACAGAAAATGCTAACAGTGACAAAGCAGTTGAACACCCTCGGAGGTCTGAGCGTTCAAGAAGAGTACCTGGGAAGTTTACCTACCCACAACTTGGAAATCCCTTGATTTCTTTTGCCCAAACCATATTAGAGGGATTTAATAGAGCTTTAGTTGAAACATTTGAAAGTAATCAATCTTTTGAAAGGAGAACATGAAGGGACTCATGTCAGTTAAGAGGGGGGAGGTGTAACCCAGGTACAACAAAGGGTTAACTGTTAATAATGTGTTATTGTAATGTTACTGTTTATTCTGAATGAGTGTATAAATAATCAGCCACTCAGAATGCATAGTTCACTAAGTCCCGCCCTAGCTGAACATGATTGACAGGTCACTACGCACCTGCGTAATCGGGTCGCGTGTGTGAGACAGAGAGACATGTAATGGCGGAGGAGAGAAACAAAACGGATGAGTAACATTGAAAAAAAGTTATTATTAGTTAAGCTTAAAACCACTACAAGCTTATAAAACAACACAGAAGACAGCGGAAGTATTAGCGAGCGGGAGTTGGAAAGCCCCGTTTTTCTTTTCCTTCTATCTCGGTCAGGTCTTATGGACAGCGAAAGAACCACTTCTGAAGATCTATCCGATGGCGAGCCTTCCAGCCTGATTATACTTGGAGTACAGGATCAACTCATCGAAACACTTCACCTGGTGGTAGGGTGGTGTTAGTCGCCAGGACTGCACACATATCCACAGGAAGATAACTATATCCAGGACTGTAACAGGAACAGTTACATCTAAGGAAACTAGAGGATTGACTGGACAAATATTGACAGTGATCACAGGACACAGACTCTATTGACTATCAAAACAAACTAAAGACTTTAACTTTAAAGGGCCCATTTTTATTTTTATTTTCATTGTTGTTATTTACATGTTGTGAATTATCACTCAAAATTCAACTACTAAAGTTACATTTTGAAAAGTACCCTGTTTGTGCTTCATTTATGGTTATAGCAGTCTATGTTCCTTAGCTCCTCACGAACCTAGAGTTAAGTGTAATTTCAGGAGTGGGTTACATGGGTTACGTAAGCAACAACAGCACTTTGATTAAGATTTGAGAATGTTTTTTAAATGTAAATAAACATTTGGTGTTATAATGCTGGAGTCAATACAACATATACTGTATATCAAAAGGTTTAAGTATCAGACTGACTAATAGTGGAGTGTAATATCAGTATTTATTCAAGTGTACGTTTGTGCTTATGCCTCAGGCTGGCATTAATTGTATTAACTATTAAGTGAATACACGACTATTTCAGTCAATGCCACATTATTTATGCATAAGAAAGAATTAATCAGCAGTCATACAGCACTCTTCAGAAAGGAGAGAAATGAAAAGACAAGGTGATATCAAAGTTAAACAGTTAAGTTCAGTTAATAGATTAGTGGTGGAAGGATCAATCTGTCCCTGCAGTGTTTATGTTTCTACAGCCCCCTGGTCAGGGCTGGCAGTGTCTCATCATCAGTCCTGTTCTGGTTTGGTTGTACAGTATGTAAGGCAAAGATGCAGCTGCATCAAAGCCTCTGGACTGCTGTTGTAGGCTGCTGGTGTTGCTGTTAATTGATCACTGACAATGTGGAAAGACAGGAAACATGGAGAAACCTTTGTCTTGCTGACATGACCCTTTGCTCTCATGTAGTTACTGTTGCTACACATAGACTGTGTCAACCTGTCTCTTGTCACAAAGCACATATGCCAGGGTTTCCTACACAGACTTTACTTGGGCGGGTCGCCCAGGTATATTAACTATATTTGTGGACTCATTTTGACGTTTTATTTATATGTTTAAAATCCATAATAACAACACCATCCGGGATGAATATTCTCTACTTGCACTCCTGTACAATTTTGTTCTGCTTGCGCGCAAAGACTAGCAGAAAGAGGGAAAGAGGGAGATGCAAATTACATTAGAGGACGCGGACACGGTGGATATTGAATAGACAAGTCAGTTATCAATTCCAATTAGTGGTCAGTGAAGCTGCTGGCAGGTAATGAGACAGCTGAGGGAGAGGCAGGAACAGCAGGTCCCAGTGTGATAAGACGAATATGTCACTGCATCTTTGTCACTGAGGAATATTTCACTCTTCACTTCTCTCTTCCTGCAATCCTGAAGTGCTGGTTTGACCGGGTTCTCACACCTAGTCACTACGTCAACAGTAGTGGTCTTCTGCTGTTGACCTCTCTCATCAACACAGAGCTACTGCTCACTGGATGCTTTTGTTGTTGCTTCATTCTGAGTAATATCTTTAGAGACTGTTGTGTGTGAAAATCCAGGAGATCAGCAGTTTCAGAAACACTCTAACACCTACAATCATGTCACAGTCAGTCAATGATTGACTGAGTAGACAATTGACGGCTGTGGCTCAGGGGTTGGAGCAGGTTGTCCAGTAATCAAAGGTCGTTGGTTTGATCCCTGGCTCCTTGAGTCAAAATCCCGAAGTGCCGAAGGAATAAGCATATGAATTTATAGGTGTTCCTAATAAGGTTCTTGGTGAGTGTAGGATGAAATGCTAGTTTATCTCTGTAAATTAAACTAAAACTGAGGCTAAAGCTAACAAGTCCCAGGTTGAAAGTCAGCATCCTCAACATCTTATGATGGACAAACAACTCAGAGGTTATAGTTATGTTTTTTTATTAAATATTCTCAAATAGTATATTTCACTTTTACATTAGAAACAGGGGTGAGTACTAACTGATAATCTTGGCAAATGTATCTCAGCTGAACTTCCCCAAATCCAATAAACAGCTGGACATAAATGCTGAAGTCTCCTGAAAGGATTCCCAGTCAGTCATGAACAGGACTTTTCCTAACGAGACCTGTAGCCTCACAAACAGCTAATGACATTCCTTGGTCTTGGATGTAATGCTAGCTTACTACTGTAAGTAGTAAACTACTTAGCCAACATGCTAACATTAGCAACTGATGTTAGAGCAGACGAACACGGTCCATATTATTCTGCTCTTGTGTTTTTGGATACACTCTTTATCAATTTGTTTAGGTGTCTCACTCTGACAATGAACACATCTGCTTGACATATAGAGGATATCCCACTCAAGAAGCAAGTGCAGCTGATAAGTGCAAACAAATGGAACAGCCCAGTTTTACATTTCTCATTTAGTATGACTGTCTTCTAGACACACCTTCACCACATAGAGCCAACGCATAAGCATAGTTTAACCTTGGCATGAACATTTTTGGTTGGACTACTCATAAGCACAGATGTGTATGTGTGCACTTAATCTCCTTTTCCCTTTTATGAGCACATATGCACATTAACACATACACACACAAAAAGCTTGGTGAGAGCTTTACATTATTCAGTATGTGGTCATTTATTTAACTTACCTAAAAGAGGACAGGTGAAATTTTCTCCAATTTTATAAAAAATGTTAAATGTAGTTTTAATAAAAATATGACAAGAAATAATTATTTAATTGATCATATTAATATTTAAAATTTGGATATGATAGATTTTCAAAATAAACGTTAATGAAAAATAACCAGTAGGTAATGTGTAACTCGATTTCAACCTCTGCTGGAAAACACAGCTTCATTCAGTCTGTCATTCACCGCATATGATTCGAAGTGCGAAATTGAGGATGTAGTTGAAAACTATTGTTGAACTGCTGTAAACAATGGACATCATGTTGTATCATCATTCAGTCTATTATCAGCTGGTTAAAGTCAAGTGTCAGCTGGTTTCAGTCTAACATCAGCTGGTTTCAGTCTAACATCAGCTGATTTCAGTCTAGTATCAGCTGCTTTGAGTCTAGTATCAGCTGTTTTCAATCTAGCATCAGCTGGTTTCAGTCTAGTTTCAGCTTGTTTCAGTCAAGTGTCAGCTGGTTTCAGTCTAATGTCAATTGGTTGCAGTCTAATATTAGCTGGTTTCAATCTAGTATCAGCTGGTTTCAGTGTAATATCAGCTGGTTTCAATCTAGTATCAGCTGGTTTTCAGTCTAGTATCAGCTGGTTTTAGTCTAGTGTCAGCTGGTTTCAGTGTAGTATCAGCTGGTGTTCTCTCCTCCTATCTGTGCTCACATATACAGAATTTTAATACAGCTGAATTCACAAAAAATCTGTTCTCATTGACATGTTTTTCTGTTTCTGTTGTCACAACGATGGAACAAGTTTGAAACAGTGACTAAAACGTGGTCCGTTAAGACAAAATGTTAACCAGCAGTCCCCTCTAAGCTAAAGTAAAATCCTGATTTTATAACCGCAGTGTCTGACAACATCACCAAACACATCCACTAAGGAAAGGACTGAACTGTGAGTTCAGCTGTATTAACTGTGACATGATCACTCAGAGAGAATGAAGAACAGACACAATATCTTTCCTTTTTTGTCTCTCACATAGAGCACAGCCTCTGTCTGGATGTTAACATAATAAGTATGGTTTAACCATGTTAACATCAACATGATGTTTTAATAAATACAAGACATAACTGAGTGTTTCCACCTTGAACTGCAGTGAACCAATGACAGTCTCATAATAGATTTAGACAGCCAGGGTTTCATACGTCACAAACCTAAAGAACCAATCCTGTAAATCCTGTAAACAGAGAGCCAGAGTTAGTATTAGCACAACCACTAACACTGTGTCAGCCACTGCCAGTTACAAGCTAACTAACAATATAAACAAATAAAAGATGCTAACTACGCTAACCATTCTGATATGTCTGCTAGTCTCTGGTAGATAGAACTAGTCGTCCACAGTGCCGGCGTTAAAGCTGCCTGTGGGCTGTAACACAATATTCGACAAAACAGTGCTGAGAATCACTCTCTGAGGGTGAGCTGGTGTTACAAAGGTTAACAGCCTTGGCCGATAAGGAGGCTCGCTCTGGGTTATGTTGTTTGAAGTTTGATCTTCCACCATGCTAGGGGGGCTGGTCTTACTGTCTGCATAAGTGAGTTAGCTGAGGGTAGCTGCTCAGGTTCATCCAGACTCTAATAGCCTCTGCGCTGGGTTCTGTAAGAAGTAACACGCGCTACAGCAGCACATTGGTCGAAAAAACTGCCACAGTAGTCGATCTTCTACAGCCAGATCTGAATAATGAGAGCAGCTTGTGATGGGCTCTGACATTGTCCATCTGGTTGTCAAGCGGCCGCGTTGCAGTCCTTGTTATCTTCGTTGATGAGCCAGTCTAACTAGGGATTGGGTCATATTCCGAGTGAGGTATCATTCCATGAGTAAGCTAGATGACAAGCAGCACCTTCTGCGATAGTCACTTTGGTGAGTCTGTGAGCTACACCAAGCTTTCTGCGCTTCCAAGACTCCTCATGGGAGAAGAGCTGCAGGTCAGACACTCAACATATGTTTCACAGGGCTACAACATGCAAGTGAGATTAGGATGCGCTTGTGGACCGACTCGCAAGGACATCAGTGTCCTGCCACTGTGTAAAGGGGGTGCAAAGTGCCTATGGCTTTATCTAATCAGAAAATGGTCAGCCCTGTGAGCGACATATCGTTAGAACCAGTGCATGAAGAACCGATTTGCAAATGGCCTGTCTCGCCTATGACCACCATGCGGAGATCGTAGCTATCATCTAACATGAGCGGACCCTGTTCCCACACTGAGTGGGTGATTGCTCGGTGTGATTCTGTGGATCTAGCTTTGTGCTTGGCTGTACCTGAGTTTCGCGATTATGTGTGTTGCACATGAGCACAAAGAAGAGCACCGTTTTTTCCCACACACCACCATTGCCTGTTATGATTTCTTGTGCAATCCTCACACTCTTCGCAGTTTTCCTTCAGAGCATCGCACTCTGTGTACAAGAATTAAGAGAAAACAGACCTATAAGCGGCCATTCATGTATGTAGACCTAAAGACATTTAACTCCGGAACCTTAGCCAGAGAATGTTAATGTGAGAGTTGGATAGGATGACTCTTAAAAAACTTTTTGTGAATAATAAATATGTAACAAAATTGTCAAATTTACATTGTTTAGGCATCAGCTAGAAAATTCACAAGTTCTATATAGTTGACTCGAGTCACGACTTCCCCCACCTGCCTCCAAATAAATTTTGGATTTTTCCACGATACCAAAGTATGAGGTTATGTACTAAGATTGCAAGATGAATTTCCCATCACTTTTGATCGCGCAAATATTTGTCTTTCTATTATTATCAGTTACTTATATACTTTAGTCAGTGAAGATGACCAACTCAATCAGTGTCTATCTGATAATCCATTGAGTCTGTCTAACCTTTAAGATAGAGAGCTTAATAGTGACTTCATAGCATATAAAAAAAACCATCGTATCGTCGCAACAAATGCTTCCTTTGTGCGGTGTGGTTTTTGTGAACTTCGCCTCACGTACACTGGTTTTCCTGTCGAGTTTTGAGCCTTTTGAGAACATAATTCAACACCATAGTACATTTTTCAAAGAGATGGGATAAGAAAGCATTTGTTTTTATTTTCAGAATGGTCACTTTGCCACTTTTAAGATTTCTAAACCCATTTCCAATGTGATTGACCATCGTGTTTCATATTTTTTTGCCAACAGTTTCCTCAGCCTTGAGCAAGGGTAATGTGAGTTCAACTTTCACTATAGCCTTGGTGCCTCTCGCCGGTTCCATGCCGTCAGCAGGCAGTAAGCTGCGAAGCAATTATGATTTTAAGGTTGTCTGTTCCGTGGCTATTGGCACCATAAGTGCTCCCGCATTCTCTGTGAATGTGAAAATCTCAGTAACAATCGCCTTGATGGCGTAACTTCTTCAAATTTGGCACAAACGCTATCACGTGGAATCAAAGATGAACTGATTTGAAACTTGGTTGGCCTGAAAAGTCCTAAAGTTCAAAGAGTCACCGTGACCCATGTTTTTGTGAAGAGGCACCAAGATACCGAGGAATAGATCAATAACACCAGATACCGAAGCAGCAATGTGAACAGAAAACGGTGAAATTGCTTCCCCAAAATATTTAGTAATTTCAAATGTGTAGTGTCCTCGATCTAAGCAAAAAAATCAGTGCGAATGACCACATCGGACAATAGGGCCTTTGATTGGAAAGCGCAGATCGTCTAGTTTAAGGAGAAAAAACGGCACGTCTCTAGCGGCAGGTTCGCAGTTGCGCAGGCAATGGTGCTTTACAGATAACATGAAATTTGGGCTTAAGAGGGTAAAAAACAAACAAAATATGACTAAGCACAGCTATTTGTACTTCTGCTTGTGATGCAAACGACGAACATTGTGTGATTGAGGTATTACAATAATCCCACTATATGTCGATGTGTCGCCCGCAGCTCTACTTCTTCACACTGGTGACCATGCACGAACACCGCTTTTGCCAATAACTGCACAAATTTAATTCACTAATTATGAACACAATTTTAACATCAATCAAATGTCTATGAAGGAATAAGTGGAACGCATAACAGTGATACGAAGTGGATACATTCAATATCCAAAAAGTCCAAAGGTCAACTTCAGTGTGATCATCCATAACTGTTCTGCTTAAAAAATAACTTCTGTTCATGGTATTCCAACCCTCTGTAACTGCGCAAGGAAAGGAGAGCACTTGTGTAGCGTATGTTTCCTGATCACATGGCTAGTTGGTGGAGTGATACAACCATCAGGGTAGCCATTCTAGTTTCCCATTGTTTCCAGAACTTCATTCACTGGCTTGTACTTTGACATGCAAGCAACAACTGAGACTTTTACTGCTGCTGTCAACGCTTTATTTCTCTGCCATGAGAGGATGTGCTGATAAGTCTGTTAGATCTGTGCAGTATCAGGTAAAAAGTAGTCAAAGCTTATTCACCATTATCACAGCGATCCAATTTAGAGATTGTTTTATCGCCCAGCTGCTTGCAAGATGCTTTATTCATCTTTGATACATGTTTAGGTGGGTTTGGTCTTTGACTTTAACTTCTCACGCAAGACATTTTTAATCTATGTTAAAAATCTCTGGCTATGACTGTATAGTTGCTTGCGAGTTTGAACACACAAACAACAGATTCTCCCGATTAAATCCATCTTCATTTGAACTATCCTGCATATTCGGTGATCTCAATATAAACCGTGGAGATGAATTCTTTAAATATGCTTCTTTACACTGATCCCACACTGTGGATGTGTGAAAGCTGTCACATTAATACATGCTTTGGTCAGGTGGCCGTAGGTGTAGAAACTGCTGGAGCCACTGTAACGCTGCTTCCGCCACTTTTTTTTCTCCCAGTGAACTTGAAATAAAATATGTGCAATTTGCAGAATCGCAGGCTATGAAAATGTATCTACCTGTGCTATGAAGATAGGCACGATTCACTAATAGGTGTAGAGAATGTATGTAGAGGCTAATAAAAGCAAACAAAAAAATAGTCAAAAGATGTCATGGTGTGACTATGTTCAGGTAAGGTGTATTGATTGATTTCCAAACATACAATCATGCAGCATTGTAGTAAACACGCAAGGGAAAAGCATTCCACATTCCAGCAGATGTCTGGTACTGGCGGTAGCCTCTGACTGCTCAGTGAATTAAATTGTTAATTAGTAAAGATGAAAAAAGACGAGGAAGAGACCTTTCATTCATTTATTCACGTCCTTCCTGACGCAGTTTTTTACTTCAGCGTTTGTGAATGCATTACAGTCAGTCTTTTTACACTTTGGACAGCTTGTGCTGTGCTGGAAATGAAGGCTAAACTTGAGTTTCAAACGTTTTCAATACACTAATGTCTTTTAGCTAAAGCATTGACCCTCTGCCTGTGCACGCAGCTTCTCCTCAGAATGGATGTTTCCCAAATGTGGTGTCATTCGCTGTCTTGTGTACATCACACCACGTCCCCCGCTTACTGATAATTGAAATGATTCAGGAATCAGTGGCAATACCACCACGCCCCACTGTTGATCCAATATTTAGTTATAACAGTGGTTTACACTCGCATAAAGTAGTGAAAAAAAATTGAGATTGAGAATTTGGATCAGACCTCTTCACTTTGAAGTGCCACCGCCCACCACCTGCCTTGCTCGCAGGTGGATCAGGTGAAGGTATGCGAGACGTATGTTAGTCAAACATTGGTTAGAGGAGGAATACATAGAAGAGACTCCACGCCTCATGTTTTGAGCCTCAGTCCAGACCCAGACTACAAGAGGAGGCAGTTTCCTGAGACCAGAAATCCAGAGACTAGCAGAGCGGATCAGAAGCGGTTAGCGTAGTTAGCATCTTTTTATTTGGTTAATTGTTGCTTGTTAGCTGTGTAACTGGCCAGTGGCTGACATAGTGTTACTGGGTTGTGCTAATGCTAACCTCCTCTCTGTACTGAACAAAGGTTTCAGGTTTATCTAGCCCCGCGCGCCCGTCCCCCAACAAGTTGACAGGAAAATTGGTTTCTGGGTTGTGACCGTATGAAACCTGGCTTGTCCTGAATCTGTTTTTTATGAAGACTTGTGATTGGTTCACTGCAGTTCAAGGTGGAAACACACAAGTCACGATGTTGATGATTATTTCACTCATGCATTATGTCTGTATTCATATAATAAACATCATAATTTGGGAACGTTAAAAAGGTGAAACACTGGATTCTGATTGTAACAAAACAGAAGTTACTAGAGTCCTCGCCACTTGAGTGGCTGTATTTGGGGGGAAAAGAGGACCAGTGTACCTGTTTGGCTCACTGAGGATCTGCTTCCCTTTTTGAATTTCTGCCTAACGATATAATTCTCATCTCATGCAACCTTTTAATTAACTTGGATATCTTTGTCTTGGCTGGAGTGATCAGTCAGTTATGTGACATTTCTGAGCTCCCATGGTACTGCCTTGTCTTTGGTGAGTATGTAACTTTAATAGTGATAAAGACAAAGCTCTGTCACGTGAGAACCGTACTGAGCAGCTCAAGAAAATGTGGTTCTAAACACTGACTGTTAAGAACAGAGCATTACAAGCTCTGAATAATAATGTCGCTTGTTTCCATTTTTCCTGATTTGACGAAAGTCCTGTCAGACGCCACCTATTGTGACTGTGTTCATGTTATTTTGACTTTTTGTTACACTACAAATGGAAAGAGGAAGGACTGTACCCATCATAATGCAGAGATAACATAATATGTGACAAAATCAACCATCAAGGTCATTAAAGTAATAAATGCTGCAGTTGGTATTTCTCTACTCTGATATTAATAACTTGAATCTCTTTTCTTTTATTTTTCCTCAGATTTATATCAGTTTTAATATTCAAAATACATGTGTGATGAATTCCCCTACTCTTTTTAATTTTCAATAAAAAACTGAAATTAAATGAAGCCCCAACTTACCTCGGCATTACATAGGAATAGCTAACCAGTTAAGGGCCCTATTGGTAGAAGCTTGAGACCAAGAAATTAGCACAGTTTTACCCTTGGAGGCTGTTCCTTGGCAACCTGAAAATTCTTGATCATCAGGTTTAGGTAAAGCAGGGTTGTCCTATAGATGATAACAGCTGCATAAATTGCCCATTGGTATGTACAGTAACTACCTTCCCACACCTCACTAAGACACCACACCCTCACAGTGAAGAGCACACGTTTTGGCCAGACCACAAGCTGTGATCTTCCAAATTTGAAGACGTGTTGTGGCAAATACACATTTAGACATAAGAGATTAGACACGCACCAAGAGAGGTTTTAAGGAGAGAAATAAAGAGAATACACTGAGAGATTCGCAAAGATCAATTCAAATTTAATGGCCAACGTTCTGTTTACCAACACTGATGTGCTTACCTCAAGGTGAATACCTCAGGGAGAAGTGACATTATTGCATTGAACTATTTTGGAGAGACGAATCCACCTGATTCAATCATTCTGACAGCTTGGCTAGGTTGTTAGGGACTGCCAAGCTACTTCCGAGGGTACAATTCATAAATGTACAAAGTACTGGGTAATTTACCAAACTTGAAGTTTAGAGTTCATGATTCCACGTTCCCTGCAGTGTACTGAGAGTGGATGACAGAGCCCAAAGCAGCTCAAAGTTGAATTGTTGTGGAGCTCTACTGGTCACACAACAGACGAACAAGCACAGGAATGGAGTGTGCAGAAAGCCTTCAACAAATAGGATGTAGCTCAGTGGTCCATAATTCAAAACTAAACGATTACTCTGATGTTTTTGCTATTCATGTATTTCTCGACTTTTGGTCATCCCAGGCAAAAGTCAACATCACATCAAATTGAAGGATGAAACGCCTTTCAAACAGCAGGCACCCCCATACATCACAGACTAACGAGGGCTGTGCGACGGCATCTTCCAAACTCTCCTTGATGCCGGGATTAATCAGAGAATCAGAAATCTCGCTTTTTCGTCACCATTATGGTAGAATGTCAGAAGAAAAACGGTGACATAAATGGCTTGTGTGTGGAATACAGGAAACTTAACTCTCCAAACAATCAGGGACGCGTACGCCTTCCCAACTGGAGGCAATTCCTTTTCTGCAGCTCAAATGGAAGCTCAATGTTTTCTCAGTTGATGGATCTGAAAATCTGGATATACCAGATCGAAAATGGAGGAGAGTGATAAAACAAAAAACAGCTTTTTGTCTGCCCTTGGGAATTTTGGGAAATGGAACTCGCATGCCACAAGGAATAACTAATGGCGCCATCCACATTCCACGCTTTATGGAGAAAGTTGCATGGAGATATACATTCTGAGAGAAAGTGCTCGTTTTCCTTGATGAACGCTGATTGTCCTTTCACAAAATGCCTTGGAAAGAACATGAAGCCTCGGTTTGATCAAGGTCTTAGATCGACTGAGGGAAAAACGGCTCAGCTGTCGCCAGAGAAAGTGCCAGGTTTTTTTCCAAACTCAGTACGCTACTTGCGGACACCATTGTGTCAAGAAATGGAGTTTTGAAACGGATCCAGAAAAAGCAGAGCAGCTTAAGACCTGGCCAGACCCCAGAACCTTTGATAGGAGTTGAAATGCTTTTTCTTGGCTTCTCCGGTAGCTATCGCGAGATTTGTGCAAGACTACGCCAAGATAGTGAAACCATTAAACCAGTCTAAACTGCTGGTTATCACCAACGCCAAAGGGGAAGGCAAGCAAATCAAAACAGCATAGCCAATTACTTCCACCCTAAGGAACCGTTGCTGAGAGATATGGACCTCCTGCTTGTTCAGCAGGCATTTGAGGAAATCATCAGCAAGCTCAACTCATCTCCTGTGTTAGGTTTGCCAATGCCAAGTACCATATGTTCTTTACCACAGATGCCAGTTACTATGGACTTGGAGCGGCATTGTATCAAGAATCAGGATGGACAGCTCGTGTCATTGCCTACGCAAGTAGCAGAGGTACTATCACGCAGTGAAGCAGAATACCAGCACATAGATTGGAATTTTTAGCCTTAAAGTGGCTAATCCACTGAAAATTCATGAACTACTTGTATGGTAAACACCTTCACAGTAGTAAAGACAGACACAATCCGCCTGAGGTATATACTCACTACTGCCTAAGCTGGATGAATGCAGCTATCGCTTGGTTAGCTGCCTTTCCACACTTTACATTTGACATCACATACCGAGCAGGTAAACAGAACCCAAGATGCAGATGGTCACTGTCGAGAAGGCCTCATGGAGGGTTAACCAATGACAGTGAGTCACAAGGCGAAAATAAAAGAATACATGGAGTGCCCCTCTTCATCATCTGAGTCCTGAAAGCAGCAGCTTTTGCTCACAGAAACCTTCAAGGCAGCCTGTCAGAGCCACACTGTTCACATGTTGAAGGAGTACTTAACATCTCCTTGCTTGGTAGGGAGTTCTCTTGCTATCCATCCAGAAGGCACAATTCCTGCTGTGTTTGAGGAGGAAGCATTCAAGAAGGTTCTTCTTTACAGTCCCCAAATTACAGTAAAGATGAACTAGCCAGACTACAAAAAGCAGACGCCTGCCCAGTAGGTCTGTCCATATCAAACTGATTGAGATCGGGAGAAACCTGTATCTACAGCCCTCAAGTCTGGAGTCATCTGAAGTTTCGGCTGATGCTCAGAGAAGATAAGTCGTCTTGAACTGAAAGAGGGTCTGATATACAGGAAGACGGCAGTGCGACAACAGACCAAGTTCTGTTCAACTCGTATCCTGCACATGTATTTAAGGTCATCGTGCTCACCAGTCCCTTCACAAATGAAATGGGACACATGGGAGTTGACGTACTCTTGAAGCTGGTCAGAACAAGTTCTATTGGCCAAAAATGGGCCATCTGGACGTTGAGAACAAAGATCAAAATTGTGAGAGGTGGTGTAAAAAGGAAAAGTCAGCCAGACAAAGCTGCACCTCTGGTCAATATTCAAACCAGTAGAACCCATGGAACTGGTATGGTATGGATTTTTTGTCTTTTTGGAACCAGACAGTCAATAACACCAAAGAATATTCCTGGTTATCACTGACCACTTGTACGGAAGTATGCTGGTCGCTATACCTACAAAAGATCAAGAGAGCCAGCACCAGTCGCCAAATGCCTATGGAGCAGTTCCTCAGTGCACTATGTTTCCAGAACGCCTTCAATAAGCGATCAGGGAACGTGATTTTGAAATCACAAACCATAAAGGAGCTTTGTGCTTTTGGCTGGCATTCGCCAAAGTTAAGGACAAGTCCATACCATCCCAGAGGACCCAGTAGACGCGCTTTTAATTCGCACATTGCTTTAAGATAGCTGGGAACTCTGCAGGTTAAGGACAAGACAAAGTGGCGTGAACTGTAAAGCCTGCTCACTCATGCCCGATACAAACTGCACGAGGAGCGATTGTTACAGGTTTTCGCCCTAATGAACTCATGTTTGGACGTCAACCCAGAACTGCCCATGACATTCTCGCATTTGGGTTACACAGTCAGAGGACCAGTTCATCTACTTCACATTCAAGAGTATGTGGAAAAAACCTGAAGTCCTCATTTGAAGGAAAGCTATTCAGCTTGCTACTTGAAAATGCCCAAGACAGTAGCTGACAAGAAACAAAGAAAGATTTGATTTGAGAGTGAGAGAGTCCACACTTGAACATAGGAGACAGAGTTCTTAGTGCGTAATCTGCGTCTTCGCAACAAACATAAACTGGCCGATCGATGGGAGTCCAACAGTTTATGTTGTGCAGAAGAGCAGGGGACTTACCTGTCATACAGTGTGTCCTGAAGGGTCAGACTGGACCCAACGCACCTTACTTCGAGATCTAACTATTACCTTGTGGGTTCCTCTCTGGATTAGAGGAAGAAAAAGTAACACCAAAACCTGGTCGTAGGCCGAGAACAAGGCAGACAACCATTCAGGTCAGATGAGCAACCTTTATGTTCAGATGACGATGGATGATGAAAGTTCATGGTTCTATCCAATGAAATTTCTGAGATAGGACAAAACTTTCAAAAGTCTCAGATACGTCTAAGATACAAAGCAAGACAGCAATCTTCAAGTGAAATGCCTACTGGAGCTGAACACTTGCCTGTTAACTTGGGACAACTTACCTGAAGAGGAACATCAGATTCTATCTGTGAACTCAACCTGACCTGTCGTTGGTCGAGAACGATCCTAATCTATGGAATAAACCCTGCGGAACTGGAAGTTGAAGAAAACTTACCTGTTTGCAAATGAACCGAGAAAAAGCACAAGAAAAGACTAATGATCAACTTGAAACAAGTGCAGTAACAAATACAGCTGAAGCTGAACTGGAAAAAGAGCAACAAACAGACACAATGGAACGACTATTGCCTGATTTATTTCAAACATGAGGAAACTTGCAGTACAAACCAGAAGGAGAAACATCAAGTTTACAAAAGACTGTACAAACTGAAGAAACTAGGATTGTATTTCTTTGTCAGGAATCAGAGGATGAATCTCAGAGAGATGACCTCCAATCAGCCACAACTGTGGTAAAGCTCCTGTTGAAACAGAAAATGCTAAACAGTGACAAAGCAGTTGAACACCCTCGGAGGTCTGAGCGTTCAAGAAGAGTACCTGGCAAGTTTACCTACCCACAACTTGGAAATCCCTTGATTTCTTTTGCCCAAACCAATAATAGAGGGATTTTTAATAAGAGCTTTAGTTGAAACATTTGAAAGTATTCAATCTTTTGAAAGGAGAACATGAAGGGACTCATGTCAGTTAAAGAGGGGGGAGGTGTAACCCAGGTACAACAAAGGGTTAACTGTTAATAATGTGTTATTGTAATGTTACTGTTTATTCTGAATGAGTGTAGAAATAATCAGCCACTGCAGAAGTGCCATAAGTTCACTAAGTCCCGCCCTAGCTGAACATGATTGACAGGTCACTACGCACCTGCGTAATCGGGTCGCGTGTGTGAGACAGAGAGACATGTAATGGCGGAGGAGAGAAACAAAAACGGATGAGTAACATTGAAAAAAAGTTATATATTAGTTAAGCTTAAAACCACTACAAGCTTTATAAAACAACACAGAAGACAGCGGAAGTATTAGCGAGCGGGAGTTTGGAAAGCCCCGTTTTTCTTTTTCCTTCTATCTCGGTCAGGTCTTATGGACAGCGAAAGAACCACTTCTGAAGATCTATCCGATGGCGAGCCTTCCAGCCTGATTATACTTGGAGTACAGGATCAACTCATCGAAACACTTCACCTGGTGGTAGGGTGGTGTTAGTCGCCAGGACTGCACACATATCCACAGGAAGATAACTATATCCAGGACTGTAACAGGAACAGTTACATCTAAGGAAACTAGAGGATTGACTGGACAAATATTGACAGTGATCACAGGACACAGACTCTATTGACTATCAAAACAAACTAAAGACTTTAACTTTAAAGGGCCCATTTTTATTTTTATTTTCATTGTGTGTTATTTACATGTTGTGAATTATCACCTCAAAATTCAACTACTAAGTTACATTTTGAAAAGTACCCTGTTTGTGCTTCATTTATGGTTATAGCAGTCTATGTTCCTTAGCTCCTCACGAACCTAGAGTTAAGTGTAATTTCAGGAGTGGGTTACATGGGTTACGTAAGCAACAACAGCACTTTGATTAAGATTTGAGAATGTTTTTTAAATGTAAATAAACATTTGGTGTTTATAATGCTGGAGTCAAATACAACATATACTGTATATCAAAAGGTTTAAGTATCAGACTGACTTAATAGTGGAGTGTAATATCAGTATTTATTCAAGTGTACGTTTGTGCTTATGCCTCAGGCTGGCATTAATTGTATTAACTATTAAGTGAATACACGACTATTTCAGTCAATGCCACATTATTTATGCATAAGAAAGAATTAATCAGCAGTCATACAGCACTCTTCAGAAAGGAGAGAAATGAAAAGACAAGGTGATATCAAAGTTAAACAGTTAAGTTCAGTTAATAGATTAGTGGTGGAAGGATCAATCTGTCCCTGCCAGTGTTTATGTTTCTACAGCCCCCTTGGTCAGGGCTGGCAGTGTCTCATCATCAGTCCTGTTCTGGTTTGGTTGTCAGTATGTAAGGCAAAGATGCAGCTGCATCAAAGCCTCTGGACTGCTGTTGTAGGCTGCTGGTGTTTGCTGTTAATTGATCACTGACAATGTGGAAAGACAGGAAACATGGAGAAACCTTTGTCTTGCTGACATGACCCTTTGCTCTCATGTAGTTACTGTTGCTACACATAGACTGTGTCAACCTGTTCTCTTGTACAAAGCACATATGCCAGGGTTTCCTACACAGACTTTACTTGGGCGGGTCGCCCAGGTATATTAACTATATTTGTGGACTCATTTTGACGTTTTATTTATATGTTTAAAATCCATTAATAACAACACCATCCGGGATGAATATTCTCTACTTGCACTCCTGTACAATTTTGTTCTGCTTGCGCCAAAGACTAGCAGAAAGAGGGAAAGAGGGAGATGCAAATTACATTAGAGGACGCGGACACGGTGGATATTGAATAGACAAGTCAGTTATCAATTCCAATTAGTGGTCAGTGAAGCTGCTGGCAGGTAATGAGACAGCTGAGGGAGAGGCAGGAACAGCAGGTCCCAGTGTGATAAGACGAATATGTCACTGCATCTTTGTCACTGAGGAATATTTCACTCTTCACTTCTCTCTTCCTGCAATCCTGAAGTGCTGGTTTGACCGGGTTCTCACACCTAGTCACTACGTCAACAGTAGTGGTCTTCTGCTGTTGACCTCTCTCATCAACACAGAGCTACTGCTCACTGGATGCTTTTGTTGTTGCTTCATTCTGAGTAATATCTTTAGAGACTGTGTGTGTGAAAATCCAGGAGATCAGCAGTTTCAGAAACACTCTAACACCTACAATCATGTCACAGTCAGTCAATGATTGACTGAGTAGACAATTGACGGCTGTGGCTCAGGGGTTGGAGCAGGTTGTCCAGTAATCAAAGGTCGTTGGTTTGATCCCTGGCTCCTTGAGTCAAAATCCCGAAGTGCGAAGGAATAAGCATATGAATTTATAGGTGTTCCTAATAAGGTTCTTGGTGAGTGTAGGATGAAATGCTAGTTTATCTCTGTAAATTAAACTAAAACTGAGGCTAAAGCTAACAAGTCCCAGGTTGAAAGTCAGCATCCTCAACATCTTATGATGGACAAACAAACTCAGAGGTTATAGTTATGTTTTTTTATTAAATATTCTCAAATAGTATATTTTCACTTTTACATTAGAAACAGGGGTGAGTACTAACTGAATAATCTTTGGCAAATGTATCTCAGCTGAACTTCCCCAAATCCAATAAACAGCTGGACATAAATGCTGAAGTCTCCTGAAAGGATTCCCAGTCAGTCATGAACAGGACTTTTCCTAACGAGACCTGTAGCCTCACAAACAGCTAATGACATTCCTTGGTCTTGGATGTAATGCTAGCTTACTACTGTAAGTAGTAAACTACTTAGCCAACATGCTAACATTAGCAACTGATGTTAGAGCAGACGAACACGGTCCATATTATTCTGCTCTTGTGTTTTTGAGATACACTCTTTATCAATTTGTTTAGGTGTCTCACTCTGACAATGAACACATCTGCTTGACATATAGAGGATATCCCACTCAAGAAGCAGGTGCAGCTGATAAGTGCAAACACATGGAACAGCCCAGTTTTACATTTCTCATTTAGTATGACTGTCTTCTAGAACACACCTTCACCACATAGAGCCAACGCATAAGCATAGTTTAACCTTGCATGAACATTTTTGGTTGGACTACTCATAAGCACAGATGTGTATGTGTGCACTTAATCCTCTTTTCCCTTTTATGAGCACATATGCACATTAA
Organism: Seriola dumerili; assembly: GCF_002260705.1. Taxonomy (NCBI): domain Eukaryota; kingdom Metazoa; phylum Chordata; class Actinopteri; order Carangiformes; family Carangidae; genus Seriola; species Seriola dumerili. The sequence continues at coordinate 368,417 of NW_019174574.1, read as the reverse complement.
CACATACACACACAAAAGCTTGGTGAGAGCTTTACATTATTCAGTATGTGGTCATTTATTTAACTTACCTAAAAGAGGACAGGTGAAATTTTTTCTCCAATTTTATAAAAAAATGTTAAATGTAGTTTTAATAAAAATATGACAAGAAATAATTATTTAATTGATCATATTAATATTTAAAATTTGGATATGATAGATTTTTCAAAATAAACGTTAATGAAAATAACCAGTAGGTAATGTGTAACTCGATTTCAACCTCTGCTGGAAAACACAGCTTCATTCAGTCTGTCATTCACCGCATATGATTCAAGTGCGAAATTGAGGATGTAGTTGAAAACTATTGTTGAACTGCTGTAAACAATGGACATCATGTTGTATCATCATTCAGTCTATTATCAGCTGGTTAAAGTCAAGTGTCAGCTGTTTTCAGTCTAACATCAGCTGGTTTCAGTCTAAACATCAGCTGATTTCAGTCTAGTATCAGCTGCTTTGAGTCTAGTATCAGCTGTTTTCAATCTAGCATCAGCTGGTTTCAGTCTAGTTTCAGCTTGTTTCAGTCAAGTGTCAGCTGGTTTTCAGTCTAATGTCAATTGGTTGCAGTCTAATATTAGCTGGTTTCAATCTAGTATCAGCTGGTTTCAGTGTAATATCAGCTGGTTTCAATCTAGTATCAGCTGGTTTTCAGTCTAGTATCAGCTGGTTTTAGTCTAGTGTCAGCTGGTTTCAGTGTAGTATCAGCTGGTGTTCTCTCCTCCTATCTGTGCTCACATATACAGAATTTTAATACAGCTGAATTCACAAAAAATCTGTTCTCATTGACATGTTTTTCTGTTTCTGTTGTCACAACGATGGAACAAGTTTGAAACAGTGACTAAAACGTGGTCCGTTAAGACAAAATGTTAACCAGCAGTCCCCTCTAAGCTAAAGTAAAATCCTGATTTTATAAACCGCAGTGTCTGACAACATCACCAACACATCCACTAAGAAAGGACTGAACTGTGAGTTCAGCTGTATTAACTGTGACATGATCACTCAGAGAGAATGAAGAACAGACACAATATCTTTCCTTTTTTGTCTCTCACATAGAGCACAGCCTCTGTCTGGATGTTAACATAATAAGTATGGTTTAACCATGTTAACATCAACATGATGTTTTAATAAATACAAGACATAACTGAGTGTTTCCCACCTTGAACTCACTTGCACG